>NW_024382355.1:0-86417 GCF_016835505.1 Polypterus senegalus
GTTCTTTCGCCGCCCTAAGCTGGACTCGGAGTTCCTTCTGCACGCACTTAAGCTCATGCTGATCTCCTTCTTTAAAAGCCCTTTTCTTCTGGTTCAAAAAGCCTTTGATGTCACTTGTAATCCATGGCTTGTTGTTAGCATAGCAGCGTACTGTTCTTACTGGAACTACAATGTCCATACAGAAGTTGATGTAATCAGTTGTGCATTCAACAGCAACTTCAATGTTCTCACTATGTGCCTCAGGGGACCACTTCCTGAATGAGCGTGTGGTTGTAGGTAGCGCCCTCACTCTTGGTTTGTATCGAGGCTGAAGCAGAACCAGGTTATGATCTGCTTTCCCAAGCGCAGGCAGCAGGGTGGCGATGTACGCGTCTTTAATGTTTGCATACAGTATGTCGATAGTCCTATTTCCCCGGGTGTTACAATCCACATACTGGGAGAAGGCAGGTAATGTTTGTCCAGCGTCACATGGTTAAAGTCTCCAGAGATTAGCACAAGTGCCTCAGGGTGCTGCATTTGTAACTTAGCAACTGTGGAATGGATGATGTTACCGTTAAAATTAATGGCATATGTTAATCTTCATAGCTACTACTAGTATCTGGAGTATTTGTGTGGGTGCATTTTTTTGTGTTTTTAATTACTGCTGTCTAATAGTACTCATATCACTGTTAAGATATCACAATTGTGCATAACTATTGCCTAGATCGCCTAGGAGTTTGTATTTTTTTCTGTAGATACTGCACTCTTCCCTCGTATATTTCAAGCAAAATTAACTGGCTCATGTTCAGCAAGAGTTATTGTGTGTAACTATCCCTTGCAGTGATTTTGTACCCAATCCTGACATAAATTGGATGAACTGAATTAGTTTTTATATTTCAAACTCTAATCACGTTGGGTCTGTAAATATTTTTAATTTAACAATTCAGCTGAGGTAGAATTCTCATTTATAGCCACAACCTGAGAGAAAGAGTCTCAATAAAATAAGAACAAAAAATTCAAAATCTCACTAATATCATAGGTATAAAAACTAAAACCATTACTATTAAATGATAATACTGAACTGAATACTTTCTACAAGCAGTAGAAAAAAAGAAATTATGTCCAAATTCACAAAATATTTTAGAGGCATTGAGTGTAATATACTTCTCAAAACAGAGATTAGAATTTCTGGTGGAACCAACAAAAAAGTTTGGCAAATATTAACAATGACTTTCCAGTTGGCAATTTAAGAATAAACTGTTACAAAAGTATTATCATATTGTATATAGAGTTATCTAATTCACTAGCGCATAAAAATCACATCTATGTTTATGAAACTGTGCACCTGTGACAAAGCAAAAGTGGTATGGCAGACATTATTCAGTTTACTAAGATGATCCACTGAAAGCATGTGTATAATGATTGTCCATACTAATTGCACAACAATTCAATATTTTTGATACAAAAATCTTTCACTTTTATTTCAGGTTTAGCAATATAATTTTTAAATGAAAGAGATGTTCATCTGTGTACTAAACCAAGACATGCAGTCAAAGAAGAAACCTTCACAACGTTTAAGAAGTACGTGGAAGAGATATTGGAACATCTTAGCAATTAGCTAAAGAAATGAGCGTAATGGACTGAATGTTCTCTCCTTGTCTGTCAAGTAACATATACATTAAGTTATGAGCAAAGAACATAATTTTTTTAATGGTAGAGAAAAGGTAATATATATATTACATTACACAGGCTTACCTGTAAATTTGTCGTCACAGAGACTTTAAAAAATGTAGGCATACAATAGATAAAATCAGCATTGTTCATATATATACACTGTATACTAAAAAAAAAAAAAAACTCTAGAGGAAAACATTAATTTGGTCTCATCAAATGCTAACCAAAAAATGAATACATAAACAAATAAAGTTCCGGTAACAGTTTAGTTTTTTACTTGTATACCATTATGTAACAAGACCTTAACAAACAATTCTTTGGTTCTTCGTGACACTTACAAAGCATCAGTAAAGTGTTTATTCATCTCTGCAATGTGACCAACTAACAAAACTTGGAGTGGTTTGTGGCAGCTTAACTGAGACTCTTACTCTTGATATTATATATTTAGTATAAGACTTGTGAATTCTTCATATTAACAAGTAATTTTACCATCATGTCAATATACCTCACTGCAGAGAGATGAAAAACCTATCCACTGATGCTTTATAAGTATTATGAAGATCAAATACAGCCTTTAGGGCCTGTTACACAAGAGGAAATGAGTAATAGATGCATTTTTCCAGTACCTAAAAGCTAAACTGTTACTTAAGTTCCTAAATCATACCAAAGGACTCTCTTAGAATATATTGTTATGATTGTACATGCTACAGTGGCACTACTTAAAACAAATATTCATCGAATGACAAGCAATTACTATTAAACAGTAGTAAATCTGTAAAGCCAATGACTCTCTCATTTCTATCATTAACACTGCCTGGTACTGCAACTGTTCCACCAATAGTTGGTCAATCTCGCAAAGCCCTCTATGCTTATTGAGAAAATCTCTTCCACTTGGTTCATTTCCTCACGTATAATATTCTACACAAGAGAATACGACATTACACATTTGCAGGTGGCGATTCTCATCCCTGCTGCATCACAATAAGCAGCAAAGCCACATAATAAAAATCAGATGGACACAAAAACACAACCATTTCGTCTGCAAACTGCAACACAATAACCCTCAAGTTGGATATTCTCCATCTCACAGTTGCAACTTAATATTTTGTCCAAGAAAATCTTCCTTAGCATACTTGTTACAGCAGCACACTGTCCACACGTGTATTATACAGGGCATAATGCACAGACACATACAGATAGAAAACAATACATATGCAGAACAATGCCCTAGCTTTCACTTTTATAAACTTACTAGCAGAATACCCGCGCTTCGCAGCGGAGAAGTAGTGTGTTAAAGAAGTTTTGAAAAAGAAAAGGACAAATTTTAAAATAACGTAACATGATTGTTAATGTAATTGTTTTGTCATTGATATGAGTGTTGTTCTAATATCTATCTATATATATATATACACACTCACCTAAAGGATAATTAGGAACACCTGATCAATTTCTCATTAATGCAATTATCTAATCAACCAATCATATGGCAGTTGCTTCAATGCATTTAGGGGTGTGGTCCTGGTCAAGACAATCTCCTGAACTCCAAACTAAATGTCAGAATGGGAAGCGCTGAAGAAAACATGCATTATATAATTCAGAAGGCAGTGAAACAATAAGAAGCAAGCAAGTGACATATACAACCATATTCATGAGTGCTGCTACTTCGGAAACAAAGCACGGTGTAAACCTAAAGTTTAAATTAAGTTCATAGACGGGCTGCCGCTGGCGTTTGTCATGCCCACGGGTAATGCGGGATACAAGTTTAATGAGAGGACACAGGATATAAACAAGAGTTTTGATCACTTTGTAACTAAGTTAAAATTGCAGGTGAAGGGCTGTGCTTATCATGCAAATTCCGAGAGACTGTGTTTGTGGGGGATTAACAGTTAAGGAGGGTGGAGGAGTGACGTCATCATCTCCCCTCCCATTCACCTCATTTCGCTCTGAGCTGAGCTCCACAGCTAAACGCAGTGTTACGGAAGCGAGTTTGTGACGCTGCCACCAAATACTCACAGAAAAATCCACAAGTTAATACACACGCTGTCTCTACAGTTTCTCCACACTGTATCCTCCAGGCACTACTTACAAAAGGTTACATTGACAATCGTGTTACGTTATTTTTAAAATGTTTCCTTTTCTTAGCACAAGCACAGGTGAGAAGCTTCGATGCATGTGCTCCATAACGCGTTAAAAAATCACGCATTTAATCGCACTTTGCATTACAAACAAAGGGGAACTTCTGTCAATGCATGATTTCCTGGTACACCGATTACATTGATCAGCGCTTTCCGATTCATTTTACCCTCGCGCCCCCTTGGTTTGAGAAGAAGTATGAAAAAATATGAGGTTAACACAGAAAAACAGATCACCAATTGAAGCTTTATGAATAATCGATTCGCCATCAATAATTGTTTTGGTAAAGCCATACTCAGTGTAATCCTCCTTCAATTATATAATTTTTCCGCCACTAGCCATGATTAAATGAATGGTAAAAAAGTAAGAGAACGAGGGTGACTTATTCAGGCAGGCAGGCGACAGCTCAATAGCTCGAATTTGGATATAAGTGGGTTCTATTTAGTCGCCAGAAATATCTTTGTTAGGAATGGAAGTTGAATTTAGTCTTTAAATTTCTATGGTGAAGAAAAATTTATGCAATGATGACTAAATTTAACCATATAAAGTCAAAACTTGAATATATAAAATCAGAGTCAGTATATATAAAGTCAAAACTTGTTTCGGAATATATAAAGTCAAAACTTGAATATATAAAGTCATTCCCAAATATATAAAGTCAAAACCTGAGTATATAAAGACGGCGTTGGAATATTTCTGAATATATAAAGTAAGCGCTGGAATATACACTCACCTAAAGGATTATTAGGAACACCTGTTCAATTTCTCATTAATGCAATTATCTAATCAACCAATCACATGGCAGTTGCTTCAATGCATTTAGGGGTGTGGTCCTGGTCAAGACAATCTCCTGAACTCCAAACTGAATGTCAGAATGGGAAAGAAAGGTGATTTAAGCAATTTTGAGCGTGGCATGGTTGTTGGGGCCAGACGGGCTGGTCTGAGTATTTCACAATCTGCTCAGTTACTGGGATTTTCACGCATAACCATTTCTAGGGTTTACAAAGAATGGTGTGAAAAGGGAAAAACATCTAGTATGCGGCAGTCCTGTGGGCGAAAATGCCTTTTTGATGCTAGAGGTCAGAGGAGAAAGGGCCGACTGATTCAAGCTGATAGAAGAGCAACTTTGACTGAAATAACCACTCGTTACAACCGAGGTAAGCAGCAAAGCATTTGTGAAGCCACAACACGCACAATCTTGAGGCGGATAGGCTACAACAGAAGAAGACCCCACCGGGTACCACTCATCTCCACTACAAATAGGAAAAAGAGGCTACAATTTGCACAAGCTCACCAAAATTGGACAGTTGAAGACTGGAAAAATGTTGCCTGGTCTGATGAGTCTCGATTTCTGTTGAGACATTCAAATGGTAGAGTCAGAATTTGGTGGAAACAGAATGAGAACATGGATCCATCATGCCTTGTTACCACTGTACAGGCTGGTGGTGGTGGTGTAATGGTGTGGGGGATGTTTTCTTGGCACACTTTAGGCCCCTTAGTGCCAAATGGGCATCGTTTAAATGCCACGAGCTACCTGAGCATTGTTTCTGACCATGTCCATCCCTTCATGACCACCATGCCCATCCTCTGATGGCTACTTCCAGCAGGATAATGCACCATGTCACAAAGCTCAAATCATTTCAAATTGGTTTCTTGAACATGACAATCAGTTCACTGTACTAAAATGGCCCCCACAGGGACATTTGCCTTCCAAAAAGTTCAACTTTTGTCTCATCAGTCCACAATGTATTTTCCCAAAAGTCTTGGCAATCATTGAGATGTTTCTTAGCAAAATTGAGATGAGCCCTAATGTTCTTTTTGCTTAAAAGTGGTTTGCATCTTGGAAATCTGCCATGCAGGCCGTTTTTGCCCAGTCTCTTTCTTATGGTGGAGTCGTGAACACTGACCTTAATTGAGGCAAGTGAGGCCTGCAGTTCTTTAGACGTTGTCCTTGGGTCTTTTGTGACCTCTCGGATGAGTCGTCTCTGCGCTCTTGGGGTAATTTTGGTCGGCCGGCCACTCCTGGGATGGTTCACCACTGTTCCATGATTTTGCCATTTGTGGATAATGGCTCTCACTGTGGTTCGCTGGAGTCCCAAAGCTTTAGAAATGGCTTTATAACCTTTACCAAACTAATAGATCTCAATTACTTCTGTTCTCATTTGTTCCTGAATTTCTTTGGATCTTGGAATGATGTCTAGCTTTTGAGGTGCTTTTGGTCTACTTCTCTGTGTCAGGCAGCTCCTATTTAAGTGATTTCTTGATTGAAACAGGTGTGGCAGTAATCAGGCCTGGGTGTGGCTACGGAAATTGAACTCAGTTGTGATACACCACAGTTACGTTATTTTTTAACAAGGGGGCAATTACTTTTTCACACAGGGCCATGTAGGTTTGGATTTTTTCTCCCTAAATAATAAAACCATCATTTAAAAACTGCATTTTGTGTTTACTTGTGTTATATTTGACTAATGGTTAAATGTGTTTGATGATCAGAAACATTTTGTGTGACAAACATGCAAAAGAATAAGAAATCAGGAAGGAAGCAAATAGTTTTTCACACCACTGTATGTATATATATATATATATATATATAGCTAAATACCCGCGCTTGGCAGCGGAGAAGTAAAAAGAAAAGGAAACATTTTAATAATAACATAACATGATTAACAATGTAATTGTTTTGTCATTGTCATGAGTGTTGGTGCATATATATATACATATATATATATATATATACATATATATATATATATATATATATATATATATATATATATATATATATATATATATATATATATATATATATATATATATATATATATATATACATATATATATATATATATATATATATATATATATATATATATATATATATATATATATATATATATATATATATATATATATATATATATATATTGTGAGACTTGCCCGGACACCACCAGTCGGAGACCACATCTTTATAAAAATCACACGTTTATTTTTCATTAATAAACACAGTCCCACCATCACACACAATGCACTCAGCAATAATCACCAGTATTAGACTTCTCTACCTGGATAAGAACCCCAGCCGTCTGTGACAATATATATATATACACACATACATGTGTACATATATACACACACACATATACTATGGGGTGCCAAACAGGCAAATACATTGATTTTATGAATATATAAAGTCGGCGTCAGAATATATAAAGTCAAAACTTGAATATATAAAGTCATTCCCGAATATATAAAGTCAAAACTTGAATATATAAAGTCAGCATCGGTATACATAAAGTCAAACTTGTTTCTGAATATATAAAGTCAAAAGTTGAATATATAAAGTCAGCGTCAGAATTTATAAAGTCATTCCTGATTATATAAAGTCAGCATCGGAGTATATAAACTCACTCCTGAATATATAAAGTGAAAGTCAAAATCTATTGATTGAAACGACTCTGAACTGAACTAAGTTAACAAAAACATATTCAGAAAAATAAATTAAAAAAACACTGTTCGGTTAATGCTTTGAAAATGATGCATGTGCCCTGCCCAGGATTGGTTCCTGCCTTGCGCCCAGTGTTGGCTGGGATTGGCTCCAGCAGATTGGGAAATGGATGGATATTGCAGCGCTGATTTTGTATATTCCGACGCTGACTTTATATATTCAAGATTTGACTTTATACACTCACCTAAAGGATTATTAGGAACACCATACTAATACGGTGTTTGACCCCCTTTCGCCTTCAGAACTGCCTTAATTCTACGTGGCATTGATTCAACAAGGTGCTGAAAGCATTCTTTAGAAATGTTGGCCCATATTGATAGGATAGCATCTTGCAGTTGATGGAGATTTGTGGGATGCACATCCAGGGCACAAAGCTCCCGTTCCACCACATTTCAAAGATGCTCTATTGGGTTGAGATCTGGTGACTGTGGGGGCCATTTTAGTACAGTAAACTCATTGTCATGTTCAAGAAACCAATTTGAAATGATTCGAGCTTTGTGACATGGTGCATTATCCTGCTGGAAGTAGCAATCAGAGGATAGGTACATGGTGGTTATGAAGGGATGGACATGGTCAGAAACAATGCTCAGGTAGCCCGTGGCATTTAAACGATGCCCAATTGGCACTAAGGGGCCTAAAGTGTGCCAAGAAAACATCCCCCACACCATTACACCACCACCACCAGCCTGCACAGTGGTAACAAGGCATGATGGATCCATGTTCTCATTCTATTTACGCCAAATTCGGACTCTACCATTTGAATGTCTCAACAGAAATCGACACTCATCAGACCAGGCAACATTTTTCCAGTCTTCAACTGTCCAATTTTGGTGAGCTTGTGCAAATTGTAGCCTCTTTTTCCTATTTGTAGTGGAGATGAGTGGTACCCGGTGGGGTCTTCTGCTGTTGTAGCCCATCCGCCTCAAGGTTGTGCGTGTTGTGGCTTCACAAATCCTTTGCTGCATACCTTGGTTGTAACGAGTGGTTATTTCAGTCAAAGCTGCTCTTCAATCAGCTTGAATCAGTCGGCCCATTCTCTTCTGACCTTTAGCATCAACATGGCATTTTCACCCACAGGACTGCCGCATACTGGATGTTTTTCCCTTTTCACACCATTCTTTGTAAACCCTAGAAATGGTTGTGCGTGAAAATTCCAGTAACTGAGCAGATTGTGAAAGACCAGCCCATCTGGCACCAACAACCATGCCACGCTCAAAATTGCTTAAATCACCTTTCTTTCCCATTCTGACATTCAGTTAGGAGTTCAGGAGATTGTCTTGACCAGGACCACACCCCTAAATGCATTGAAGCAACTGCCATGTGATTGGTTGATTAGATAATTGCATTAATGAGAAATTGAACAGGTGTTCCTAATAATCCTTTAGGTGAGTGTATATACTTTATATATTCAGAAATATTCCAACGCCGTCTTTATATACTCAGGTTTTGACTTTATATATTTGGGAATGACTTTATATATTCAAGTTTTGACTTTATATGGTTAAATTTAGTCATCATTGCATACATTTTTCTTCACCATAGAAATTTAAAGACCAAATTCAACTTCCATTCCTAACAAAGATATTTCTGGCGACTAAATAGAACCCACTTATATCTAAATTCGAGCTATTGAGCTGTCGCCTGCCTGCCCGAATAAGTCACCCTCGCTTCGCTCTTACTTTTTTACCGTTCATTTAATCATGGCTAGTGGCGGAAAAATTATAAAATTGAAGGAGGATTACACTGAGTATGGCTTTACCAAAACAATTATTAATGGCGAATTGATTATTCATAAAGCTTCAATTGGTGATCTGTTTTTCTGTGTTAACCTCTGTGGAGGATGGCCGGCTGTTTATCCCGGCCAATACCCCCAAGCCGCCAGGTAGAGCCCTCCTTGCAGCATGGAGGTCCCCAGAAGACCAGCAGGGCTTCATGGACAATGGAGTTTTTATGCACCGCCCTGCTGGATGCCATGGGGGCCACGAGAGGGAGCTGCAGGGAGGACCGAAGAAGTTCGTCATAGGAAGAGCGACGGGCTTCCGGGGTGAGAAAAAGCATTGTTTACCCTGACCCGGAAGGAATAAGAACTTATGGACTGTTGGATTGGGAACACTTCTGGGTCGGGGGATATAAAAGGACTGTGGGAGCTCCCAGACGGAGAGCTGAGTTGGGAGGCAGGGTGGCTAAGCGTCTGGGAGTGGAGGATTGTTTTATTGTATTTTGTGATTTATTATTGGAGAATTGTGGAGAGGAGCGTGCTTTGTGCACATAATTATTATAATAAATAATTTGGACTTATCTGGTGTCTGACATGTGGTCCGAGGGTACAAGGGTGCGAGAAAACCCTTAAATCTGTCACACCTCATATTTTTTCATACTTCTTCTCAAACCAAGGGGGCAAGAGGGTAAAATGAATCGGAAAGCGCTGATCAATGTAATCGGTGTACCAGGAAATCATGCATTGACAGAAGTTCCCCTTTGTTTGTAATGCAAAGTGCGATTAAATGCGTGATTTTTTAACGCGTTATGGAGCACATGCATCAAAGCTTCTCACCTGTGCTTGTGCTAAGAAAAGGAAAAATTTTAAACATAACGTAACACGATTGTCAATGTAACCTTTTGTAAGTAGTGCCTGGAGGATACAGTATGGAGAGACACTGTAGAGACAGCGTGTGTATTAACTTGTGGATTTTTCTGTGAGTATTTGGTGGCAGCGTCACAAACTCGCTTCCGTAACACTGCGTTAGCTGTGGAGCTCAGCTCAGAGCGAAATGAGGTGAATGGGAGGGGAGATGATGATGTCACTCCTCCACCCGCCTTAACTGTCAATCCCCCACAAACACAGTCTCTCGGAATTTACATAAGCACAGCTCTTCACCTGCAATTTTAACTTAGTTACAAAGTGATCAAAACTCTTGTTTATATCCTGTGTCCTCTCATTAAACTTGTATCCCGCATTACCCGTGGGCATGACAAACGCCAGCGGCAGCCCGTCTATGAACTTAATTTAAACTTTAGGTTTACACCGTGCTTTGTTTCCGAAGTAGCAGCACTCATGAATATGGTTGTACAAGTCACTCGCTCGCTTCTTATTGTTTCGCTGCCTTCTGAATTATATAATGCATGTTTTCTTCTGCGCTTTTTGGAGCTCTTCCTGGTTTTCTACGTACTGCGTTGACAGACAGTTAACATGATTACGTGGGAGGCATGATGATGTCACACGAAACTCTGCCCCCCATGGCTTTCGAGTTCAACTCCATTACCGTAAATGGAGAAAAATAGCTTCCAGTTATGACCATTACACGTAGAATTTTGAAATGAAACCTGACCAACTTTTGTAAGGAAGCTGTAAGGAATGAGCCTGCCAAATTTCAGCCTTCGACCTACACGGGAAATTGGAGAATTAGTGATGAGTGAGTGAGTGAGTGAGTGAGTGAGTGAGTGAGTCAGTCAGGGCTTTGCCTTTTATTAGTATAGATAAATATAATACTTACATAATCCCACCAGTCACAGATGAGAGCTTGGGAGACAGTTTATGGGCTCAAATACTTCTATGTTCCCACCAGACCATTGCTCAAGAACTCTGACATCTTACAAAGCACTCTGAGTTTCACTGTATGAAATTGTGCTTTATATATGTTGTTGTTTTTCACTTACATATACTGTAATTACCTACTTTTTCTTTTTATAACTTGTGGCAGATGACCAGGGATCCTGACCCACCGAGACACCTGGAAGAAGGATGGACCGGGAGAGGGGCACTATCTTTCCCTGGGTGCAAGAGGGCAGCCCCCCTGGATTCTATCAGGGCCACTGTGATGGAGCTGGGAAGCTCAATCCTGTGGGGACCCGTGGCCACCACCAGGGGGCGCCTGGACGGTCCTACAGCCCTGGAGCACAGCACTTCCGCCACACTAGGAAGTGCTGCTGGAAGAACATCACCGAGCACCTGGAGCACCTGGGTGTGATAAAAAGGGACCACCTCACTCCCTTCGAGGAGCCAGAGTCGGGAGGGAGAAGACGGAGCTTGCGAGAGAGGAGTGGAGGCAGCCAAAGAGAAGAAAAGAACGGAGTTAGTGTGGGGTTTTGTGTACTGTCGTTGGCTTTGTGTTGTGTCACAAAATAAACCGTGTGTGTTCTGGACATCTGGTGCCATGTCTGCCTGTGGCTGGGCAATCTTTTGCAAACTGGGTTTCATTTTATTATTTGTATGTATTTGTGTTTTTAATTCAGGTTTTTCAATTGGTACATTACTTGTCTGATGCTTAACAGCCTTGATCTGTTTATATGTAATTTATAATATATATATAAATATATTTATAATTTAATTTTTTTGAAATTTCATATATATTTTAGGTTATTCTATATTTTTTACTTTTACCATATGTTTTGAAAATTAAACACAAGATTCTTTTGTTGATGTTTTCTCAGTATCATCAATTATTTAACATTTGTATCTTATTAGGTTATAGTTTATTTCTTAAGCTTCTTGTTTGCTATTTTTGTAAGTAGCGATATTATTACTTCATTTAAAATTTCTTGTTCATCACTTATTTGAAAAGAAACAGCTAAGGTAAAGAATATGTGGCCCATAAAAGAAAGATAAGACCGAAAACTGTTGCAGTGATGCCATAACCCTCACAGACAAAATCTACAGCAGCCTCCTGAACTAAAGGATTGCTGATTGTGCCTATTTTGCAAGTTAAGGAATAGTGAATGACAACAATCCATAGTATAAAAAAAGAAACACATTATGCCTGATGCTTTTTCATAAATATTTTCACTGTTGTTATGGACTTCACACTGCCTTCAATCATTTCAATTGAGCAAATATTAGCTTTGACAGAGCGGTAAGTAAAACCGTCTTCAGAATTTACTCTAAATTTGGAGCCCAATTTTTACATGAGAGTAGAAACATTCTTAGGCATGTTACCTATGATAAAGTTATTGATATAAGCCTTTGTGAAGAACTAAATATCACTGTGTATGCTCATTCACCCACGTGACTACAATATTCTGTAAATGAGTGGTATGTTTTTCTTATTATTACCCATTAAGGCTAATTGTGTAAGGTTAGATGGCTAAGGAGTCCAGTCCTAAGGATACATATCTTGGGACCGGTGGGAAGGGAGAATATATTCATCAGCATAAGTCTGGTTTCTCCTGTCTCCTTCAGGCACAGTCTTTTGTTCATCATAAGGCGACATAACACACCTATGGCCTGCGACCTAGAGATAAAGATCAGGCCTTTTGCCATGTAAGCCCCAAGGAGCGTCTACGAATAAGTTCCTTTAGCCTCAGCATATCTGGGACATGAGGACATATGTAGGGAGTCAGTAGTCAATCAAACTGATGGATAAGCCAGTCTGGCAGAGTTGGTTCTTGAGGCTCTTGGCTTCTGTGCCAAACATCTTATGAAAACGGTAGGTATGTCAGGTCTCATTACCAAACAGAAGAAGAGTGATATAAACAGCAGGTATAGCAGATACTTTAAAAGTATTGATCTACTGCCTTTTCTCTAATAAAGACAATACATATACCTCTTGACATTTAGTCAGGTTATAGAGGAATTGATAATGCAGTTTTTGAGATTTTTAAAATTGAAAAGCTACTTACCACCAATGACCACAAAAGACATGTTTTAAAAAGCACTATACACAATCAGCTTAGATATTTAAGTCATCTTTCTGATCTCACATCCAAAACATTTATGAAATTAATCATTTATCCAGAACCTGCTGGTAGGGAAAAAGACTTCTGACAGGAAACAGTACATTCAGCAGCCACTTCCAGACCTGGGTACCCTATTTCATTTTAGAGTTTTGGGAGGGGAAGCCTATCTTAGAAGTGTCAGGTATCAATCAGTCCATCAGAATACACACTAACTTACACAAGGCGAATTTAGAGTCACAAGACATGTGGCAAGATCAAGTTTAAATTTATGTTTCTGTTGCTGCTTGTTTTAATCAAAACATATATCATTAGTTTTGTATTGCAATTTGGAATGTTTTCCTCCAAGACTCAGCAGAAAGTTACATTATTCAGACAATATGCAATAAATATTAATGATGCAACAGTCAAATAAAAAAGACATTTTATAAACAACCTAATAGAAACAATAAAACAAAGATAAACAGAAGGATTTTTTTAAAACAAGCCTAATTTGATGAGAGCTTGTCTTATATATAAAATGCACATAAAATAGAATGACTGAGTTTCCAAGTAAACTGTTCCAAAACATGAAGGTGTTCTTTAAGTTACAACACTTGACTTCCCGATTTCCTGGGGCACTAATTAAAATGCTGTCTAAATCTGAAAAAGGTCATTTAGAATAATAAATAATGCATTGTTACCGTATACGTTTGACATTCGGAAGCCACTCCAAGACAGGGCTAAGTCTCATGATTCAAAGTATACTGTGCAAAGACTCAATTCAGCATGTTCTTTCTTTTTTGATATTATAAAATAAAATGTTAGCATCATTAAATAAGAGAGCAGTATTTAATATAAATGATTAGGCTTTTTAATTAACAGTTTGCCTCTTGTTCAGCATATCAGAGAACAAAAAAAAGCTTTTTGTGGTTCCTCTTTTGTCTAAAGGTAATCAGAAATTAATTTTACTAAACATTAAAAAGGCAGAAGGGAAAACAGGAAAAATACTGAAAGTTAAAGGTCAAAATCACTTTAATAACTTAAAATACATGAAACCTGAGATAATAATTTGTTTAAAAATAGCAGAGAGTCTAAGAATACATAAAACCCATCAAAAATAATACATTTTAATGTGTTTATCTAAAATAACATGAACTGAAGAGCGCTATATGATTTGTATTCAATTAAAATTTGTACCATTAATATCCACTAAAACTGTTCATTAATTAGAAAAGTTAATGCAACAGAAAATGAAAGTAAATAAACATCTTGATTCATCATTTTCTTGTTACAATTTGCATCAAATGTACAAATACAGGCAGAAGTAATTAATAAATTATTAAAAAGATCTTTAAAAGGCTCAGTTTAACTTAAATATAATACTACATTTTATTTACATGGCATCTTTTCCATTCTCAAAGTGCTTAAAAGAAACTTGCTCTGTTCTAAACAAGAGATGTTTAGGCAATGAAAGGACACCATTGGGTTCGTCAATATCACATGGTTAGCTGTTAGCCAAGTTGTCCCAATATCTCACCTAAACTTGGGAAAGGCGCTAAATGTATTTCTGCTTAACTTCAATAGCTGTCCTCAAGTATATGATTCACTGCTTAATGAAAAGAATACTGCTGGATCAGTTTTATCAATGCTTTTGCAAATTCTAAAGACCTGGGGCCTCATGTATAAACGGTGCGTACACACAGAAATGTTGCATAAGAACTTTTCCACGTTCAAATCGCGATGTATAAAACCTACACTTGGCGTAAAGCCACGTACTTTTTCACGGTACCTCATACCTTACGCAAGTTCTCCGCTCGGTTTTGCAGACTGGCGGCACCCAGTGTCAAAGCAGTGCTACTGTTCCTGTGTGGTTACACCTTATTTTCCTGACGCGGCTTTATAAATACACTGAAACTAACCACATATTGTTTATTATTGTAACGCATCTGATTGTAATTAACTTGTAACAATATAATGGTCCAGGGAATAGCCATAGTATTCCAAATACCATAACTGCTTTAGCGTTGTTACTCTCACTTCTATTTCTTCTTCTTCTTTCAGCTCCTCCCGTAAGGAGTTGCCACAGCGGATCATCTTTTTCCATATTACTCTCACTGCACCACTCAGAGTATTTACATCACTGTATCTGAGTGTGAATCACAGCAGCAGCTGATCGGAAAGAGAATTATCGGTATACAGCTTCAAGAACACGCTGTCTCAGCCACTGCAAAACGTTTTAAAGCCTTTCCTGTACGGACCTCGTGGTTCAGAAACAGTTTCATCCCAAGAACTTTAAATGCACTCAATCAATTGCACCTTGTAGAACTGTTTGTACTTATAAGTACAATCACCCCACTCTAAACTTGCACTATAGTTATAATATCGCTCAACCTGAGCCACTTTATAAAGCGCGTATTTACATATGATGCCGATATCATTTTTAAGGTGAAATGCAGCAAAATATGTTTGTTAAATTATACAGATAAAACTTTAACTTCATTTAAATAATCTATATTCTTCACTGGGAGTGTCGTGAAGGATAGAATAATTAAACATGTACTACGAAGATATTTCAATGTTCCTTAAACGTTTTGAAGAATCGGTGCTAAGCTTACAGATGGCTTAACTTCTATTACAGAGCTGATTGTGTGGCAATCGGTTACTTGGGAAAACAAAAGCAAGAACTGGAGTGGCGGCTACGCCAATATATATAAAACATAAAACTGAAAGAGAAAATAACAACACAGCTAAAAACGCAGCGACAAATTTCGGCAAACGTTAAATGCTTGTGTCATGAGCACAAGGCGGCTATGCAGTGTCTGCAACGGACGTGGCCTTCCACCGTGCATAAGCTACCTTACTGACATTGACGGGCAAAGGAGCCACCGATTCTTCCTCTGCCCAGTGCCACCACAAGCCTAGAGCTGCCCCTGAGTACTGCTGCAATAAATTATTTCATCGAAGTGAAACACATGTTTAATAACGTGCTTTAACTCCTATCATCATAAAAATGATATCACGTATACAACTCAGTATTTTAGTTATTCAGAGAGCTGTAATATCACGAATGTAATGGATTGTGTGTCCAGTTGGAGGAAGATAGCCGGTTTAAGAAGCAAGTAGTGATTCACACACATAGAACACATAGAAGATCAAATACAAAACAAATCATTTAACGTGCTACTTTAATTATGATGTGATTTGAGAAACTGGTTAATTAAACAATTTTAAGATGAAGTTTATGATGTTCTACTTTAATGACAAAATAAACTACGTGATTAAAGTGGAAACTTCGAGATTTAAGTTGACATTTCGTGCTTTTTCCCCACTGTGTGCCTTTTTTTCTCTGTACCCTGATAAGCTTTCATATGACACTCAGACAGTAGGCTACAACTCACCTTTTCAAGGTGACTTTGATATGTGACTTCTTTTTTATTTCCAGCACTGTGCAATTTTGTGAACGTGAGCTTTCAAGTTTCTCCAACATGCTATGTCACTCGATCAACTTCCTTTTGTTGATTATACCACGGTTTATTTGAACAAATTGTATGTTTTTCCTTTGCCTCCACTTGGTATTCGCTGAAATTCTTATATTTTCCCCTGTGCTTTTCCCATTGTCTTTTCACAGAAGGCTGAGCTTAAGGGCGATTTATATTGATTTGCATATTCAAAGAGGCGTAATTCTGGGAGGAGTTGGGGCGTTGCATAAAGCGCGTGCACGAGCGTTACTTTTCATGCTGATCGGGATTTATGTAGCGGAAGAACGTGGAAGTTGGAATACGCACAGATTCCTGCATCTGGATTTTTCTGTGCGTAAGCACATTTCGGCTTTTGTGCTTACGCCATGTTATAGTGCGAGTTCTACGCATGCCGTTATACATTAGGCCCCTGGATTAGATCCCCACACTTTCTAATCTGCTCAAGAGTCAATAGGTTTAATTTGCTTAGTATAGCAACCCATTAGTTTCAAAAGCAACTTGACAATTGCAAAACTGTGTAATACCGTACATTCCCATAATCAAGCTCCCAGACAGACAGATCACTAATATGAACTACACATCCTAAAAGTTCAACCTTTTTTTTACCCCAGCTTAACTTTAGCATTCACCACCATCATTTCCATAAAGCAAATAATAATAATTCTTTGCATTTATATAGCACTCTACTCACTACTCAAAGCACTTCCGTGAGTTGGGAGTCACTTCAACCACCACTAATGTGTAGCATCTACCTGGATGATGTGACAGCAGCCATTTTTGCACCAGTATGTTCACCACACATTAGCTGTTAGGTGGTGAAGTGGTGAGAGACATAGCCAATTAGAGAGGGGATGATTAGGCGCAGAATGACTAGGCTATGGTGGGCAATTTAGCCTGGACATCAGGATACACCCTACTCTTTATGCCCAGAGATCTTTTATGACCACAGAGAGTTAGGACCTTAGTTTTACATCCCCATCACTGCATTGGGACACTGGGAACCACATTCAGACAAAAAGGGTAAGTGCCCCCTGCTGGCCTGACCAATACCTCTTCTAGCTGCAACCCAAGCTTTAACTAGATGGTCTCCCATCTAAGTACTGTTCAGGCCCAAACAAACTTAGCTTCGGGTGGATGACCTGTTTTGAAATGCATGTGGGCAACATCACATTATGTAATTAAATGCAGGCCTTAATGAGGTGTAGACCTCAAAATATTAAATTTACAAAATACGCATTTAACCCACTTCAATGTTATCTGCTTAACTCACAGACATTTTCCATTTTCACTCACCAAGCATGATACAAAAACTACTAACACTTCAGTAATGTTAAAAGTTACAACTGTACCAAGAATGAATACCAACTATTATCAAAGCACCTTATTTAAGCCAAGGAGCACACTTGTTGACTTCTTTAGACTTTGTGTGGGTCATCCCCAACCGATATAATGACGCTGGTGTAGAATAACTGAGAATAACTAGACTGAAAAGTAAAGATTTGTTTTGGACAGAGACATTTCTAAAATTAGAGAAGAAAAATAAAATGGTTAAAATTTTTTACTTTTATGTTTTTTTTTTTGTTTGTTTGTTTTTAATAGAGGATTCCAAGGAAAACCTCACTCGCTCTCTCTCGCGCTCGCTTGCTCTCTCTCTCTCTCTCTCTCTCTCTCCTGCACCGGCTTTCTCCTCCTGTTTCCTGCCTTCTCCTGCAACCTCCTGTTCTTTCCTGTTCTCTTCTTTTTCCCTTTAGCCGACTCGCGCTTCTATTTTTGAAGAGGACGTGGTAGTCATGGCAATCAGCAGCTCCTGGGAACAATTACGGATGCGGACCGCTTCTCACCTGTGCACTTAGGTGAGAAACACCCACATCACAAACCTCCTCAGGAACCGCTTCGGCCACACACCACCACCCCCCCTCGCTAAGCCGTGAGTGCGGTGATTATTTATTAAAACTGGCCTTTTTGATGGGAGCTGTGGACCCGCTATACCACAGGAGAAGGCTGGGTTGTTTGTCGCCCAAGTGTGTAGTCATGAACAGATGCAAAAGTTTGGCAAACGTTTTGGTCGTAACCCGATTTGTACATGTTCAGAGACGTTCGTCACCCAAGGTTCCACTGTATTACACTTTGGACTGCCAAATTCCACTGTATCAAAGCACCATTATTGTGTTTAAAATAGAAAAAAGTGAATATAATGATTTGATTTTTTTCACCAGATTTAAAATATCTGGTAAACTGATAATAACTGAAAGAATCACCAGCCTGATATTGTAGAAGCAATTCTTTGAAGAGAAACTTCAATATGACACAATGCTGCCACCTCATAACAAGTCAGTTTCTGTATCGTGTCTCATTTAGACATGTCTCATTTGAAAATTCAATGGCATTTGCATTATTTCACCATTTTTGTAGAAGTTTCAACTGTGGACTCCACTTTTCTCCAAACAATACCAAGAAATGATGTCACATGTAATAGCAAGTGTGGATTTGTATGTGAGTATCCATAGTGATGAAATATCACACTTTTCAGGGGTAACTCCTGCTTTTAAACCACTGCTAAAGAAATAGGTTTGGTTTCCTTGAAATTTTACTGATAAAAGTATGTCCACAAAACAGAAAGGCAAGATGGGTTATTTTGAATAACACTTCATAAAGCAAATGTCAGGTTGATTGTGCAGCTTTACTTATACATTTGCTCTATTTTCTCCTTTTTTGTTGCTGTTTATCAAAAAGACACCATTTTTATTAGGAATACACCACTTATTTAAAAATAAATCATACTTCTCCACATTTCATACATGGCAGAAAGGTAATCCCTGAAACATTTGTTTAGTACAACATTGATATCACTACGGTATTGAGAATATTCTATATATTTCACAACAGTAGGTCTGTGAACTACACCAGGGGTCCTCAATCCCAGTCCTGGAGAGCCGCAGTGGCTGCAGGTTTTTGTACTGACCTGGTTGCTTAATTAGAAAGCAATTCTTGCCAATAAAGCACTAACAAGCTATGAAATTAAATTAACTCTGCTATGTCAGGTCATTCTCATATCCTAGATTTTCTTTCCCTTTCTATCATGCAAATGATTTGAAGGCTAAAATGGAAGAGTAATTCTCAGTCCTTCACTTTTTTCTCTTCTTTTTCTTCCAAGTATTTAATTAAACCCAATAGTGCAGATAAATACACACAGGTGTAAATGTAAATAAGCTAAATGGAGAAATGCTGCTCTCTCTTGTCATTTGCATGTTATTGATAATAAGGAGCAATTAAAATAGCTGTTTAAGACAAAATTAAGCAAGAAGGGCTCAAAATCACTAAAGTAAAGCAGAAGTGTTACTTTAGCAATAAGTGCTTTTAATTAAGCAACTGGGTTGGAGCAAAAACCTGCAGCCACTGCGGCTCTCCAGGACCGTGATTGAGGACCCTGAACTACACTAACCTTTATGCTCACAATATAGTGGATTTGTACACTTGAGGGCACTCATTAATAAGGTTCCATGTATACCACCCATAATTCAACCACTGAAAAAAATAAAAAATATGGCAGTTGCAAATACTGCATTGAAAGTCAATGTTCAAAAACCCTACCAGCTTGCTTAACCATGCAGAGCAAACTGAAAAGTAAATATTATATAATATATCGAGAACAGCATAGATAGAGCTGAAGATAAATGTATGAGTTGTTTCCAAATATTACACATTTATTCCCCTTATTTTAATCATGGAGATAACAGGTTCAAAGGCTTCCACAATTTAAAGTATAAATAAGTCAGAAAAATAGCATATACTGCTGCAAAGTACTGTTTGGCAGGATTCCTGCTGTACTGCAGAACAACATTCTGTCAACTACTAACTCCATTTTGCATGCAAGAAAAGTAACTTATTTCTATTGTTTAACATTTTCTGTTACAAATTTACACACAGCAAAATCAAATTTATCATAGATCATACAGCAAATGTTTTATTGTTGTATTTAAGCAATTTGTCACTCAATCTACTTCAGCCACCATTACATAAAACTGCAATAAATGCCGTGAACCTGAATCCATGCAAGTATTCATGTAATATATAAAACTGATAAGGTCCATAATTAATTTTACTGGAACTGGAAAAAACAAAGTATTTGCACTTCTATTTTACACATTGTGTAAAGTGCTTTTGATGGTGCTCAATACTAAAGGTAGTAAATCTTTTTTTTTTCCTTCTCCCAAGATGGCGGCACCCGTGCAGGCTGCAGCTTACAGAGCTCCCGAGTCTGTGGTGTTTTCTGTTAATCTTTGTTCGTCTTCCAATGACCTGGTACTCTATCTCTCCATAACTGACGTGAAGAGGACTCTATGCAGAGTCAATCCACGCAAGGCAAGCGTGACAACATACCTGGTCGTGTGCTCAAAGAATGTGCCTGTCAACTGGCTGGTATCCTCACAGACATCTTCAATACATCTCTGAGCCAGTCGTCAGTCCCAGCATGCTTGAAATCGACCACCATCATACCAGTGCCGAAGAAGTCATCAGTAACATGCTTGAATGACTACTGACCAGTGGCACTCACGCCAATCATCATGAAGTGCTTTGAAAGGTTAACTATGTCACACATAAAGACTAATCTCCCTGCCTCCCTTGTCCCTCTTCAGTTTGCATACCGCTCAAATAGGTCAACTGAGGATGCCATATGCTCTACCCTTCACCTCTCCCTGACACATCTGGAAAAAAAGACACATATGTCAGGATGCTATTCATAGACTTTAGCTCCGCCATCAACACAATCATCCCTCAAAAGCTGGTTGTAAAAATGAGTAGGTTGGGCCTGAACATCACCCTCTGCAACTGGATCCTAAACTTCTTGGCAGAAAGGCCCCAGTCATTTCAGATGGGCTGCAACACTTCCAGCATCATTAAAATTAGGACTGGAGCGCCGCAGGGCTGCGTGCTTAGTCCACTGCTCTTCACCCTGCTGACTCATGGCTGCACAGCCACGTACAACACCAACCACATCATCAAGTTTGAGGATGATACGACAGTGCTGGGACTGATAAGCCATAGTGAATTACTATTACACTGAAGGTGCTGGGGAAGCGGCAGTCTTGGAGCAGAAGCTTGTCGATGTTGCGTCCTCTTTTGCTTTATCCATCGCCTTTTCTTGACAACAAAGTTCCTCTGCAAGGTGAGTCATGAGCACTCTTCTTTTTTCAATGGACCCCATGCATGCCTTGTACAGTACATGTGCGTTGAATGCCGCCAAGTCAAGCTTGTTGTAGCACAAGCAACTGGCCCCCTGTGTGCTCCTGCCGCACTGAATAATCTCATGCCTGCTGGTGCACAATGTCAATGCAGCACCGGGCAAAAAAGAAAGAGAAAAACATATGTGACATTTTGAAGAAATCATTTTATGACCTGAATAGTACCAATCAGTAAACATCGTTGCACTAATGCATTATTATTTGAAAACGAACAGCTTCAGATCGGGTGAGAATTTATACTGCCGCTGTTAGCTAGAGTCTGATATGGCAAGGAAAGCATGAACAAGACTGAAAGAATAAAACTGAAAAAAAAGCAAATTTTTTGAAATGCCATACATTTTCAGCTGAAAATTTCAAGTTCCATTGTTTCAAAACACAACTCACATCTACAGTTATTCCCAGTTTCAGATAAAAGGTAACTGTGTCAGATCTGGGCTGGGGGGGGGTGGATGTTGTATCGTGATCGTGATTGAGAGAATAAAAGTAAAAAAAACGCTAACTTTTACAAGTCCTATAAATTTACAGCGGCTGTCACAGAAACAAATCAAATGTATGTTTTTATTGTGCAATATTACCAATAAGAGCAACTCACTACTCAAAACGGTAAATTTACCGGGGGGCGGTTTCAAACTCACAACCTCCGAATTATAAGTCAGCAGATCTTACCGCTACACCACGGAAGCTGGCGTATTCTACTTGAACCTTTTGTGAAAGTGTTTATTTGATACTTGGCCATCAGCCTTCACACATTATACAGTTCATGTCTACATTTTGTCATTTATTGCTAAAACATGAAAAAGTTTCTGTTTTAACGATGTGTTTACATAGATTGTTGTAGACACAAAACACACATCAAATTATTTCCACTTACAATTCAAGGTAGCTCACTCCCAGATAATCAATCAAGGCAGGAACTGGTAGAACTTCTTACCCGTTCTGAGGCAGTGGGGGGATGGTATAGTAGGCTACTTGTTGCTTGGGCTTATCGACACATTTACAAGTCAAAAGAGGCTGATGAAGAGGTGGGAATGGATTTAAGGTGGGCCGGATTTACGAGTTTTTTCGTAGGCCCTGGTAATTCTAGTGTTAATGATGCTCAAACTCTGGTTCATCATTTCATAATATCTCGTATTGATTATTGTAATTCACTCTTCATCGGCCTCCCTGCAAAATCTATAGTATACAGAAGCTATAGTACATTCAGAACTCAACAGCAAGAGTCTCGGACCATGTTCAAATCGGGTTATGACCAAAAAGTTCACCAAACTTTTGCATCTGTTCATGACCACACACTCGGGTGACGAACAAGACAGTTTCCCTTCTGGTTCGTACGCGCTGATGATTTCCGCATGTATTCAGTCTCTCTCTGTGCATTCCCTGTGCATCAAGCAAAAGAGAGAGAACAAGTGAGCGACCGAGTGAGCGAGAAAGAGAGAGAGTGCAAGAGAGAGAGCAAGTGAGCGAGTGAGAGAGCGAGGGCTGGCCGCGTAAGGCCAAGAAGGCAGTTAAAGAATGCACCGGGCTTGTTTTTAAAGAGATTGATTTGAGCATTGTTTTAACCACTGTCTCACACGTGCGTATGGGAGGCAGCTAAAGGGCTTGAGTGACGGCAGTTCTGAGACAGGCCGGGCTGTGGCAGAGTGCACTGACTCTTTTTCTCACTTCCCTGTAGACCATCCCTGGGAGACTCCAACTGACTCTCGTGACATCACTTCCGGGACCGAACCAATGGAGACAGAACTAACCGGCGCCGGCCCCCCTGATGTCACGTCCGGCCTGATCCAATGAGTGACGAACACGTGCCCGATTCCCATGACCTCACTTCCTGTCTTCCCCTTTAAAAGCCTGCCCTTTTTCCCCTTTCCCTCAGTCTTGTCTTGGACTCATTATATGCACATCAGTGCTGTATTTGTATGAAAAGAACAATTTTGCAGCCAGGTTTCGAGATTATACAGGTGGCTGCCCCAAACCTTTCTTTGAGTATGTCTCAGCTTTGTGACACCACGTATTTAATGAAGACTTTTTTCTATTGGATTTTAACCTCTACTTCACTTCTGTTTACAGCGATTGGTTCATAGCGTGCATTGTTGCAATGTTGCTCTTCTTGGTTATTTATTAAATTACGGATTTTTCAGATGTTAATGTTTTTCCCTGTGCTTAAAGCTCATTAAAAAAAGGTGTTTACGCGAGCGCTTCGTAAGGCTATAGCTTGAATTCTTGCAATGTTACTTTTCTCTCTTCAAGTTTTTGTTTACTATTACGGTGTGTATTTTATGGTATAATTAACTATTTTTTGTGCTCAAAAATCTTTAAAAAATATGTTTACATACAGTTTGTACGGTCTAGAACGGATTAATTGTTTTTACATACAATCCTATGGGGGAAATCACTTCATACCAGAGTTTTGGAGTGAATTATGGCCGTGACCCGAGGTTCCACTGTACTTTATACATATCATTTCACACAAAACACACCAATATTATTAGATTCAGTCATTTTAAAAGAAGACCAACCACAAAAAAGTTGTGTTATTCGTAAATGCTCTTTTTTTTAAACAGAGGTTGCAGTCAGCATAATACATGCAAAATCTATACAGTACATGCAGAACTCCGCAACCAGAGTCCTCACCCACACAAAGCGTTTTGCTCACATCTCCCATGTTCTCTCCCAACTTCACTGGTTACCGGTTCCATCAAAGATTAAATTCAAGATTCTGCTTCTCGCCTTCAAAGCTCTACGTAACACCTTGCTCCTCACTACGTCACTCAGCTCCTAGCTCCTTACATTCCTTGTTGCTCTCTCAGGTCCTTGAGCAGTAATCTCCTTACTGTCCCATGTGCACCAGATTCTCCACCCTGGGAGGCAAGTCCTTCAGTGTTATGGCTCCTCAACTCTGGAACTCTCTTCCTCAGTCTCTCCGAGATTGCTCCTCTTTCTCCACCTTTAAATTTCAACTCAAAACTTTCCTCTTCTATGAACTTTCGTTTTTTGTGTTTTTTTTTTTTAACTCTGTATGTAAAGCAACCTTGGCTTTGAGAAGGGTGCTCTATAAATGCAACTTATTATTATTATTATTATTATCTATGAACAGGAGAGAACAACAGAGGAGTGGAGGAACAGTGTGGATTTACCCATTTATAAGGAGAAGGGCAATTTCAGGATTGTGGAAACTATACAGGGATGAAGCTCATATCACACACAATAAAGGTTTGGGAAAGTGTTATAGACAGAAGGCTTATGGAAGATACCACAATAGGGGAGGAGAATTTTGGTTTTTTGCCAGGGTGAAAAAAAAACGATGCAGTCTTTGCATTGAGACAGACTACAAAGAAGGATCAAGAAAAACAGAAAGGTTTACATATGGTGTTCATTGATAGAATGCTACATCAAATGGTCTGGAGATACATGAGACAGAAAGGAGTATCAGAGAAGTATGTGAAGATTGTCCAGGAATATATATGAGGGAGTAAGGACTTGGGTTAAAAGCAGCATTGGGGTAACAGACAAGATCACAGTTATAGCAGGTCTGCACTAGAGATCTATTTTAAGTCCTTGCCTCTTTGTTCTGGTTATGGACGTGTTGAGTTATGGGATAAAAGAATAATCCCCTTGGTGCATGCATTTTACTGATAATGTGTTGTGTAGCACCAGAAAAGAAGAAATGAAGAAGCTGGAGGAATAGATAAGGGCTTTTGAAGATGGAGGATAGGAATAAGAATACATAAGGTATAATGATGATTAGGTATGGGGCTGCAACAACTATTAAATATCAATAAATGTGATTATTAAATTCATTGCCAAAGATTTTCATCTTCAATTACCTGGATTTGTGACATCATATGCAATATGTTATGTCATCATGTTTGGTTGCAGTGCATTTCAACATGGTGGAGATGGAGGCAGACGAAAGTTTAAAATAGCAACCTAAACTGTCTAAAGTATGGGAACACATTGTGTGAAGGTCTTCCAAAATATGGTTGGTTTTGAAATATGCCATGCAGAATTGGCATGGCATCGAAGTATGACTATCATGCATGATCACCTGAAGAGGAAACACATGGAAGTTAGTGAAGATGAGAGGAGAGTGTATTAGGTATTGCCTACAATAATATCACAATTGTTATTTTAACAACATGTGAGCGGAAATTATCAAGTATGTAGCACACTTTGCAGAAACAATCAAAAACACACATTAAGAGTTCATACATTCATTTTTCATGCAATTTAACAGGACAGACTACTGTGTGTGCGCAAAGTGAGTGCATAGGTGTGCATGGTTAGCACACCACAATTTAAGTTAGCATAGCTGCCTAAAAATGAGTAAGCAAACAGTGCCAGGGGATAAAACAGCCTCACAATCTACATCTTTAGATTTAATTGCAATTTGAAACATTCTCACTCGCATGGAGTTGGTTTGGCTTTGAAAAGAATTCGTTTGCAGATTGCCATCTTTTGAGCAGCATACAGTATGTTGGCAATCAGTTGCTGTAAAAGAAAGACAGACAAGTAACTTGTTTCACCATCTGCAAATTAACCACCTCACAGAATATGAAGAATATGAAAAGCTTCTGGAGTCAGCTATCCACAACAGGTCCAAATCACCCAAGGTACAAGCTTCTGGTATTCAGTATAATTTTTCAGCATCTTAGTACTCTTACAGTATTTTAGTAGTAAAAGAACAGTCAAGAAGGAGGTAAGTGCATCAGAAATAAAAAAGGGGAATTAAAAGATACAGACAGTAAAATTGCAGATGCTCTAAACTTGCATTTTTCTGAGGTCTTCACCAGTGAGGAAGTGGATAACCTCCCAACTACCGAAGTCCTGAAGGATATGGAAATTGTATAGGGATAAGTACTGCTCAAATTAAATGGGATGAAATCAAACAAATTAATAGGACCAGATAATATTTACCTTCAAGTTCTTTAGGAGGCTAGCAAGTATATACAGTGCATCCGAAAGTATTCACAGCGCATCACTTTTCCACATTTTGTTATGTTACAGCCTTATTCCAAAATGGATTAAATTCATTTCTTTCCTCAGAATTCTACACACAACACCCCATAATGACAACGTGAAAAATGTTTACTTGAAGTTTTTGCAAATTTATTAAAAATAAAAAAACTGAGAAATCACAAGTACATAAGTATTCACAGCCTTTGCCATGAAGCTACAAATTGAGCTTAGGTGTATAATGTTTCCCCTGATCATCCTTGAGATGTTTCTGCAGCTTAATTGGAGTCCACCTGTGGTAAATTCAGTTGATTGGACATGATTTGGAAAGGCACACACCTGTCTATATAAGGTCCCACAGTTGACAGTTCATGTCAGAGCACAAACCAAGCATGAAGTCAAAGGAATTGTCTGTAGACCTCCGAGACAGGATTGTCTCGAGACACAAATCTGGGGAAGGTTACAGAAAAATTTCTGCTGCTTTGAAGGTCCCAATGAGCACAGTGGCCTCCATCATCCATAAGTGGAAGAAGTTCTCAACCACCAGGTTTGTTAAAAAAATGCTTTAGCTACAAATTTTTCTGCAATCTTTTTGTTCAACCCACTGAATTAAAGCTGAAAGTCTGCACTTCAACTGCATCTGAGTTGTTTCATTTAAAATTCATTGTGGTAATGTACAGAACAAAAATTAGAAAAAAGTTGTCTCTGTCCAAATATTTATGGACCTAACTGTACATATACATATATATTCAAGATAAAGCGATCACCGCAATTGTGGAAGACTGTTTATCCATTGCCGGAGCTACAGCAGGCTCACGGCACTGCTACAGATTGCTGCTATAGCCACTCCAAAAAGATCTCGATGGGTGATACAAGGAACATTTTAAATGCAGGGAACAGTATTATTGGCCACTAACCTATATAGGAGAGTGGTAGACCCCGCTATAATAAATAACCGTACTGTTCCTGTGTCAAGCTAAATAAAGCTGGTTTTGCTAAAGTACTGAGACTCATACTTGTGTTTTGGGGTACAAGACAAAGACTTATAGCATGACCACAATTTTTTAGGATTTCCTTCTCTGACGCTTCGCCACAGCACTGTGAGCCTGCATATATACCTATATACAGTCATATGAAAAAGTTTGGGAACCCCTTTCAGCCTACATAATAATTTATTCTACTTTCAACAAAAAAGATAGCAGTGGTATGTCTTTCATTTCCTAGGAACATCTGGGTACTGAGGTGTTTTCTGAACAAAGATTTTTAGTGAAGCAGTATTTAGTTGTATGAAATTAAATCAAATGTGAAAAACTGCCTGTGCAAAAATTTGGGTACCCTTATCATGTTGCTGATTTGAAGGCATGTAACTGATTACTTGCAACACCAAACTGGTTGGATTAGCTCGTTAAGCCTTGAACTTCATAGACAGGTGTGTCCATACATGAGAAAAGGTATTTAAGGTGGGCAATTGCAAGTTGTGCTTCCCTTTGACTCTCCTCTGAAGAGTGACAGCATGGGATGCTCAAAGCAACTCTCAAAAGATCTGAAAACAAAGATTGTTCAGTATCATGGTTTAGGGGAAGGCTACAAAAAGCTATCTCAGAGGTTTAAACTGTCAGTTTCAACTGCAAGGAATGTAGTCAGGAAATGTAAGGCCACAGGCACAGTTGCTGTTAAAAACAGGTCTGGCAGGCCAAGAAAATACAGAAGCAGCATATGCAGGATTGTGAGAATGGTTACGGACAACCCACAGATCACCTCCAAAGAAATGCAAGAACATCTTACTGCAGATGGTGTATCTGTACATTGTTCTACAATTCAGCTTAATTTGCACAAAAAACATATACAGGGTATATAAACCTGTATATATATCTATATATATATATATATATATACTAGCAGAATACCCGCTTTGCAGCGTGAGAAGTAGTGTGTTAAAGAAGTTATGAAAAGAAAAGCAAACATTTTAAAATAACTTAAGATGATTGTTAATGTAATTGTTTTGTCATTGATATGAGTGTTGTTATCATATCTATCTATCTATATATATATATATATATATATATATATATATATATATATATATATATATATATATATATATATATATATATATATATATATATATATACAAAATAGCTGCGATTGGCAGGAGAAGTAAAAGAAAAGGAAACATTTTAATAATAGCGTAACATGATTGACAATGTAATTGTTTTGTAATTGTCATGAGTGTTGCTGGCATATATATATATATATATATATATATATATATATATATATATATATATATACACACACACACACACAGACACATATATAAACATATATATATATACATATATATATATATATATATATATATATATATATATATATATATATATATATATATATATATATATACTGTATATATACACACACATATATACATACTGTATATACAACATATACATATCTACATATATACTGTATATACATATATATACAAATCTACATATATATATTAGGGTGGGACTCGATTAAAAAATTAATCCAATTAATTAGAGGCTGTGTAAGAATTAATCTTGATTAATCGTATGTAATCGCTTACGTAAATTTGCCCCAAATCGTAAATGTTTTTTTTTTTTATTTAAAACGGTTTTAGTGGGCGACAGAATCAAATAATAGACATGGACATGAATATTGTAAACTGAAGCTGTTTTAATTTCTGAAAAAAAGCTTTTAAACTGCATTTGAATTCAAAACAGAAACAAAAATATCATCCCTGGTTAAAATTGGGCAGACTTAAAAATAAAGTGGTAGTTTAAGTACTTTAAGTACATTTTCAGAATAGTATTGTCTTTAAATAATAATAACCAAAATTTCACCATAAAGTGCAGTTTTCTTCTTAAAAAATAAGTCAGAAACATAAAAGGTAATTTGACCAGCTTACTCTTTAAACTCTGAGTAACATTAGCCAAAATTATTTTGTACATTAGGCTAAAACAGTGTGATCATTGAACATTTTGTAATTAGATGTATTTAGAATTACTAACGGTCACGGAAGTCCAATGATCCCCAGTAAGAGCCACAAAGTCCGCTTTCTGTAATGCATCTAATTTTGCTTGCTTTTCAGTGTGCACAAAACCATGCTTTTATCAAGGCTTAGCTCGGGTAGTCGAAATGATCAGTCGTAGGAAAGCGCTTTATTCCGACTCTAACATTTTTGTAGCTGTGATGTGTGCATCAGTGTAATGGATGTACCAGGAAATCATGCATTGACAAAAGTTCCCGTTTGCTTGGAATTGAAAGTGTGATTAAATGCGTTATTTTTAGCGTTATGGAGTACATGCATCGAAGCTTCTCAACTGTGCTTGTGCTAAGAAAGGGAAAATTTTAAAAATAACGTAACATGATTCTGCGTTAACCTAATATTTTTTCATACGTCCCAAACCAAGGAGATGGGAAGGTAAAATGAATCAGGTAGCGCGCGTACATAGTCAGTACATCCCCTCTCGGGAATCGAACCTCAAATGTCGGCGTTAGAAGCGAAGACTCTACAATTGCGCCACCGCTTATCTATGCTAAAGTATGTATTGTAGATCGGGCTATAGATATACATTTATATATATATATATCCGTGTATCGCAGTGGAGAAGTAGAAGTTATGAAAAGAAAAGGGAACATTTTAAAAATAGCGTAACATGATTGTCAATATACAGTAATTGTTTTGTGAGTGTTATTGAATGTTGCTGTCATCAAGGATTTGATTATCATTATTTCTTTCAATCAGGCTCGTATTTGTATGCGATGTGTTCAAGTTACATTCCGTGTTTGTCAATCGTTGTAAAGATAAGAGGTTTCATTCATCGATTAGTTCCTTACTGCATCAATAAACAGCTCGTCTTCCTTTTTATCTGTGATGTGACAAACTGCATGCATGGGTTTTTTTTTTTTTTTACGCTGTCTTCCTTTAGCGGGACATTGACTTTTCCACCGTGTGCTTTGTTTCCACAGTAGCTGCATTTATGAATATGCTTATCAGGCGCTTCATATTTTTGCTGCCTTTTCAATTGTGTAATTCGGTTTTGTTCAGCGCTCTTTGGAACTGTTGCTTTTTATCTGTGCACTGCATCAGTTCACGTGAGCCACTCGGTGTACTTGCATCGAAGGTTCCCAGCTGTGCTGGTGCCATCTCGTGCTATGTCCATAGCTTTATTTAAGGTTACCTTAGTCCTGGCACTTAAAACTTTCTCTGGCAGTTTCGCTGAGTTTGTGTCAAACACCACCCTGACCATCTCATCTTCCTCTCCATAAGCACAGTCCTTCACCCGTGAATATTTACCCGTGGCAGTTTGCTATTGGATTGCGCTGACGGATGGCCTTATATGGGCAGGCACTAAATTACAAACGCCAGCGCAGCCTGTCTATGAACTTAAATTAAAGTGTAGGTTTACATCGTGCTTTGTTTCAAGTAGCAGAACTCGCTTCTTATTGTTTCGCTGCCTTCTCAATTATATAATGCATGTTTTCTTGAGTGCTTTTTTGAGGTCTTCCTGGTTTTCTATGTACTGCGTGATTACGTGGGAGGCGTGATGATGTCACGAAACTCCGCCCCCACGGCGTTGAAGCTCATCTCCATTACAGTAAATAGAGAAAAACTGCTTCCAGTTATGACCATTACGCGTAGAATTTCGATATAAAACCTGTCCAACTTTTGTAAGGAAGCTGTAAGGAATCAACCTGCCAAATTTCAGCCTTCCACCCACACGGGAAGTTGGAGAATTAGTGATGAGTCAGTGAGTGAGTGAGTGAGTGAGAGTGAGTCAGTGAGTGAGGGCTTTGCCTTTTATTAGTATAGATATATCTCTATATCTCTATCTATCTATATATATATATATATATATATATATATATATATATATATATATATATATATATATCTCTATATCTATATCTATATATATATATATCTATATATATATATATCTATATCTATATATCTATATCTATATATATATATATATATATATATATCTATATATATATATATAAAATGTATGTCTATATCTAAATCTATATAATTTATTATATAAAAATCCTGGGACGAGACAAGACATTTTCAGAGGGATAATTTCAAGTCCGTGAGACGAGATTTTGTGCCAAGAGATTTAACCATGCATGGGGCAGGAAATAAAACACAAAGAGTAGAAGACAAAGTAGAACATCGTAAAGAGGTTAAAAAATATTGGTGCGATACACATGTAGAGCAGGTTACAGATAATGAAAGTACTAAAAGTCAAAAGTCTCAAAAAACTGATAGTAAAGATCATTAGCGCAAACAAATGGAAATTATAACTTGGTGAAATAATGGAACAGCGAAAACAGATCAAAAATATGGACATAGGTGATATGACAGAAGTATATAGATATTGTTTGGCTTTAAAGTTTAAGTTGGAAACATGTACATCGTCTAATTTGTGTTGCCATTAGGGAAAAGTAGTGTTTCTTCCCAATGAAGAGGCATATCTGCGACAAATAAAAGATTTCTTATTTGGTGAAAGTGAAATCCACAAACACTACAGGCAAAATATCTGAATCTACAACAATCAGTTCGCGTTCACATCATTCAATGCTCAAAACATAGATTTACACGATTCAGGATCATACACTATGAGAACCTGTGGTCCTGCAACAATTAAAGCTACTACAAGTTTAATTTCAAAGAAACCACAATTTGGTCAGGTTTATATTTCATGGAGAAGCAATGCAACATAGAATCAAAAGAGTTAAATGAAAGGAAGTATTAGAAATTCTACAGCCAATAATGGATACAAATCCACATATCCAAAAGTATTGTACTTTTTGAAATTTATCTGAAAAGCACAGACAAAGAAATTTTCTTGGATTTTTATATGAATCCGAAAGATCACGCTCACATATACACTATAATAAATCAACATGTGACAAATTGTCACCGATAATAGTTTCAAAAGACTGAGATATCAAAGACAGAGTTGATATTTGGGTTTATCCAAAAGCAAAGCACGATTTGTCGCAAGTGGCAGATCCGGGAAATGACTAGGGGGTTGGCAAGCAAAACAAGCAGGGGGCAGAGCCCCCAAGTGTGTGTGTGTGTGTGTGTGTGTGTGTGTGTGTGTGTGTGTGTGTGTGTGTGTATATTGTCACGCATGGGTTACAGATTTGCACAGAGATACAGGAGGTTGTAGAAAGCAGGAATTTTATTTAAACACTGCAAACAAACATTTGTTTCTTTTTCAAAAGCTTAAACATGCTCCATGTCAAGTCAGAGATGACAACAACTTCGCAATTTTCTGTCCAAAATATAGGTCGGTTTTTCCTGCCTCTAGTAAGTTATGTAAGAAGAGCAGCTCTATGTGCAAAATTTGGAATGAACCTTCTGTAGTAACCAGCAAGCCCCAGAAAAGCGTGTACCTGTTTCTGTGTTTTTGGTCTTGGGTAAGCAAGCATTTCTTCTATTTTCCTTAATTGTGGCCTAAGTAAACCCTTGCCCATAGAATAACCTAAATAATGAGCCTCGGACATGCCCAGTTTACATTTCTTAGGGCCAGCCTGTCTCAAGCTTTTAAGAACAGCTTGAAGCCGCTCTAAGTGTGTTTACCAATCATTGCTGAAAATCACAACATCATCAAGGTATGCCCCAGAATATTCAGAATGAGGACGTAGGATCTGATCCATCATACGCTGAAAAGTTAGAGGTGCCCCGTGAAGACCAAACGGGAGCCTTGTAAATTCATAAAGTCCGTCAGGAGTCGCGAATGCTGTTTTCTCACAACTGCTAGCCTCTAAAGGCACCTGCCAACAACCTTTCGTGAGATCTAGCGTGGACATAAAGCTCGCCTGACCAAATTTTTCAAACAGTTCATCGATAAGAGGCATCGGGTAAGCATCGAATTTAGATACCTTATTCAAGCATCTGAAATCGATACAGAAGCGAACCGAACCGTCTTGCTTTGGGACTAATACGACCGGGCTGCACCAGTCACTTTTACTTTCACGAATTACACCTAAAAAGTCAGCATCTTTTTTACCTCTTCGCGCACAATATTTCGTCACGCTTCCGGAATCCGGAACGGCCACATCTGTACGCAAACACCAGGTTCAGTGGTAATTTTATGTTTTGTAATGTTAGTCTTGCCTGGTAAGTCTGAAAAGACATCAGTGGGTCCATTCTATCAAAGATAACAGCTCTGTCTTTTGCGTGTCAGTAAGATCATTACCAATGGCAACATGGGTCTGAGAAACAGCAGCCAAGGAAGTGTTAACCTCTTGTCGGTAGTGCCATTCCTTCAAGAGATTAATGTGTAAAATCTGGAATGGTTTGCGCCGGCCTGGTATTGTAACTTTGTAATTTACCGAACTCATACACTCCTCAATAATGGTGGGCCCCTGCATTTAACTAGGAATTTGTGTGGGTTGGACGGAACCAGTACCAAAACACGGTCACCAGGTTTAAATTCACGGAGCTTACTGTGCCTATCGTAAAGGCGCTTCTGAGTTTCCTGTTCTCGTTGTTGATGCTCCACAGCAATAGAGGAAAGCATAGAAATTCAGTCTTGCAACGAAATTACCCGATCTGCAAAGCTTGGTCCTTGAGCTATTGTCTCGTTTCCTATCCATTCCTCTCGTACAACATCCAAGATGCCTTGCGGCCGCCTGCCGAATAACAACTCGAACGGACTCAAGCCAGTGGACGCCTGTGGTGATTCTCGCACCGCGTCCATAACAAAAGGCAGGACAGAGTCCCAGGTTGTAGGATCATTATGAGCGACTGGCCTGATCATCTGTTTCAAAGTTTTGTTAAATCACTCAGTCAAATCATTCTTTTGTGGATGGTAAACAGTGGTACTCAATTTCTTAATAGCAAAGCTGTCACACAATTGCTTCATCACGCGATAAGTAAAAGGTGTGACTTGAACATTTAAGATTTCTCTAGGGATGCCAACACGTTTAAAAATATCACACAGAGCTTTGGCTACAGCGGAGGAGTTGGCCTTTTCAGGGCAAGCACCTCAGGATATCGTGTTGCATAGTCAACCAACACCAGTAAATATTGGTACCCATTCTTAGTCTTAGGTAAAAGGCCTACGATATTTAATCCCACCCGCTGAAAGGGAACTTCCAAAATGGGCATAGGACAAAGGGGGGACTGAGGAGGCTTATAAGCGGAGACAATCTGGCAGTCAGGACATGAAGTACAAAACCATACAACATCTTTTCCCATATTCAACCAATAAAATCGTTTTGATAACCGCTCTCTGGTCTCATCAGCACCCAGATGTCCCCCCAAGATGTGAGAGTGTGCCAGATGCAAAAGAGTTTCCCTATGTACTTCAGGTATAACCAGTTGTTCAATAAATTCTCCCTTTAAATGGTCTGAGATCACTCTGAAAAGGCAACCGTCCTTTTCTATAAAGTGCGGGGTTTTAACACCCCCAGAATCACGTTCTTGGTAATAAGAGTCATTGGCAGAGTGAGCTTGTTCAAATGCATATTCTAATGAGCTATCAGTATTCTGCAAATGCACAAAATCTGACTGTTCATTAATGCTCGGTTTGTGTTCGGAGGCGTTTGCAATCTGAGAAGATGTAGAAGGACCTGCCTGCCATTCTGTAAAATTGTCGGACGGTGACCTCCGTCTCACTGGAGAGATTGGGTTCAATATCTAAATTGGGCTCTAGATTTTCCCCAGCCGCTACCAGTTCTTTGTCTTGGTTTTCTTCTCTCCTCCCCCCCCCCGCACTAAGTTCGATATTGGACTGGACTACTGGTCCCTGACATCTATTAAGTAGTCTAGGAAAAAGGGCATTTCTCCGTCCTATAAGTAATGGCCAAGGGCACGAGTCTGAAACGGCAGAACAAACTTTAAAGTGGCGACCCCTATAAGTTAAACAAAGAAGTAATGTCTGATAATCTTTAACATCACCATGTACACAGTGTACTTTCACAGTCTCACAGTCTCTAAGGCATCGTTCATCAAGACAGTCTCGTCTCAAGATACACAAATCACTAGTCTAACAATGTTGAGATTTCTCTGCTCCCCAATTTCACCGCACAATCCATCTTTTCCATCCGAAGAATATGTAATATCTGAGCAACAAACCTCGGCCAGTCCAACTTCCATTGATTGAGCTGGAGATAAGCTACATTCTCTTGCCAAATGGCCGAGTTGATCACACCGGAAACATCTACGGTTGGCTCCGCTTCCGAAATATCCTCTGCAACGTCCACGGTTTCCTCGGCCCGCTGTTGCCGTTTCCCCAGAGATAGGCATCTCTTCTACGAATGGATTCCCCTGGGTCCTACCTGACCCCATTCGATTTTCAGGTCCTGTAGCTTGCAATGTTGTCGCTGTCGATCGAAGCGACAAGAATGTCCTGGACGTTCGTTCACAGGTTGCGAAGCTGCACCAAATCCACCGTTCTTTCTCCAAGCAGACTTTGAACACTCCAATCGTCTGGACATAATCATTAATGATTTAATATCATGACGCAGAAATTCATCTTGAAGAACTGCAGGTATCCCGGTCAGTAATATATTCATGACAACTTTTTCCATCATGTCTCCTTCAAAACAGCAGTGCACTTTATGTATCAAATCTTGAATTTGCGCACGGATTGGGTCAACCATGTTTAGTTTCCAGTCTTTAAGTGCATAACTTTTAGCCATTTCAAATAAGTCTTCGGTGGCATCCATCTGTGCAACCACTCCTGGTACCACTTGTCACGCTTGGGTCACAGATTTGCACAGAGACACAGGAGGTTGTAGAAAGCAGGAATCTGTGTCCTCTTGCGGTGCGATCACCCTTCCAGCTTACTATATATATATATATATATATATATATATATATATATATATAGTGACAGATAGGGGGCGCTATCACTCCCTTGAACCCCTGTCCAAGGTAAAAGTCCAAGATTTGACTTTATTAAATTGCCACAGTGCACAAAGCACCCTCTCCTCCACTATACTCATATAATAAACACAATAACTACAATAAACAATCCTCCGACTCCCAGACGCGTTGCCACCCTTCCACCCAGCTCAGCTCGCCGTCTGGGAGCTCTCATAGTTCTTTTATATTCCCTGACCCGGAAGTGTTCCAATCCCCAGTCCATGAAACTCTCAATCCCTTCTGGGTCAGGTACAAGTCCTTTCTTTTCACCCCGGAAGCACATCGCTCTTCCTCTGACTCACTTCCAGGTTATAGGGCACGAAGAAGTCTTCGTTCCTCCCTGCAGCTCCCTCTTGCGGCCCCTGTGGTATCCAGCAGGGTCTTGTATAAAAACTACATGTCCCATGACTCCCTGCTGGTTTTCGGGGCACCTCCATACTGCAGGGAGGAATCAAACTGGCGGCCTGGGGGTATTGGCCGGGATGACAAGCCGGCCACATCTCACAGTACTCCTCCCCCAGCGGAAAACCATGGTTTTGCGCGCTTTGTCCCCCGAGGGACATCTTCCCCCAAACAGATCCAAAGACCGGGTCCAGGCGATGCAGTTGCCACTCCCGTGTGAACCTAGGAGGAACATTATATAAATAAATATTTTGTTTCTTTGTCCTCCTAGGACAACCTCTCCGCTCGTGTCCCGGTCTGCAACATTCATAGTACAGCCGCAGTCCCCTTGGTAGTCTCTCTCTGTGGGACTTGAAGCACCTGGATACTTCTGGCGCCGCCCCCTTCTCCGCTGAGGAGAATTCCCCCGCTGCCTTTGTGCTCTTATGGCCCTTTTCTGACTTGTCAGGAGATCCCGGTTTAAATTTAGAGGTCTCCTGTTTCATCTGGGGCTTGTTCACAGTCTGGGTCTCTCTATTAAACACAGAAAGCCCTTTTACTGTCTGCACCCCTTTACTTTTACAAATGACTGGTGGCGGCGTCTTTAGGACCGCCTTCTCACGCCGGGGCCAGCACTATCCAGCTGCCCCGGCTCGATCGATCCTTCCTCCGACCGGTATGTCATCGTACTGACCTCATTTGTAGGGTACGCCGTGTATTGGCACCCGCTATTCATTAAAAGTGGGCCCGCATTACACTGCGTCCCTATTACTTGCTTCACGGTACCGGCTTGGCTCACCTGTACCACCACATTAGTCATTGCAGAAGTCTCTGCACCAAATCGCCGCACGTAGGCCCTCACCTTCTCCAACGGCTCTCTGGCTGCTGCTCCCAACTCCTCTATGATCTTCTCAATGGTCGTCAGTACCTGTAAGAAACAACTTACGGGCTTGATTAAGCGTTCGAGTTCCCGCAAGTCAATACTATTATTTACTTCGGCCGGCAGAAAACTCACTTCCCTGTTCATCTTACCTGCCGACCGGGAGCCAATGAGCACGTCCGCTTCTGGCACGCGTGCTCAGGATTGTCTCCGCTGGATGCTTCTGGGATTTGGAGTTCTCTGAGGGTCGGGTTGCCTCCTTCGGCGAACTACGGTCTGTCTTTATTATTTTTGTGACATCCCGATCAGCCATTTTCTGACCCTCCTTACCTATCCGCGGGGTGAGCGGTGCCTCGCTCGCCTCCCCCTTTCCCTTCAGAATGTCCAAGTCCATTACTTCGGGCTCGAAGTTGCAAACAGTGGGACGTGGACCTCCTCCTTCTCAGAAAGCACCGGGTTTGATGCCGTGTCCCTCGTCGGCTGCCGTCATGCGGAAGTCGTCTCCCAGGTGCTTTGGCTTCGACAGGAGCGTGCCATCCTCGTCGGGGCAGTTTCTTTTTTCCAGCGGAGCCTCCAGGGGATCTCCGAAAGGTACATGCACGGGACAAAGTGAGTTACTACAAACGGAGTCAATAACATTCCCGGCACGTACCTCAGAGCGATCGCTGGTTCCTGGAGGTTTCTCCTGACTTGTAAGGCCGCTCCATGACTCCTCCCGAGCGTCGGCCATTGCACACAAGGTTCTCCCGCTGGTGTTGTCGCTCTGTTTGCCCTTCCTCTTCCCCATTTTGGACTTGGATTTTTCGGGTTCTGGCGATGCTGTGGTGATTCCTGACGCCGTTGTCTTTTCAGGGTTCGCAGTCCACAGAAATTTTAGATACTGGTCCTCCACAATAGACGCTGGAGTATCCTGCCGGCTACGCCACTGTGACAGATAGGGGACGCTATCGCTCGCTTGAACCCCTGTCCACGACTCCAGACACCAGGTAAAAGTCCAATAACTGACTTTATTAAATTGCCACAGTGCACAAAGCACCCTCTCCTCCACTATACTCATATAATAAACACAATAACTACAATAAACAATCCTCCGACTCCCAGACGCGTTGCCACCCTTCCACCCAGCTCAGCTCACCGTCTGGGAGCTCTCATAGTTCTTTTATATTCCCTGACCCGGAAGTGTTCCAATCCCCAGTCCATATGACTCGGAATCCCTTCCAGATCAGGTACAAGTCCTTGCTTTTCACCCCGGAAGCACATCGCTCTTCCTCTGACTCACTTCCGGGTTATACGGCATGAAGAAGTCTTCGTTCTTCCCTGCAGCTCTCTCTTGCGGCCCCTGTGGTATCCAGCAGGGTCTTGTATACTATATATATACACTATACTAATATACTAATAAAAGGCAAAGCCCTCACTCACTCACCCCTAATTCTCCAACTACACGTGTTGGTAGAAGGCTGAAATTTGGCAGCCTTATTCCTTACAGCTTACTTACAAAAGTTAAGCAGGTTTCATTTCGAAATTCTACACGTAAAGGTCATAACGGTCGACAATGTCCGCCATGTTGAACTTTCTTATTTATGGCCCCATCTTCACGAAATTTGGTAGGCGGCTTCCCTGCGCTTAACCAAAACCGATGTCATGCATTCTTATTTCAGTGGTATGACGCCACTATTGGCCACCATACTGAACTTGCCAACGCCACTAATTCTCCAACTTCCGTGTAGGTAGAAGGCTGACCCCATCTTCACTGAAATTTGGTAGACAGCTTCCTGCACTATCCAAACCGATATATGTATTTATTTCAGTGGTATGGACGCCACTGTTGGCTGCCATATTGAACTTTCCAACGGTCTTTGTAACTTATGGGCCCATCTTCAAGAAATTTGGTACGCGGGTTCCCAACGCTAACTGAATCCTACTTACGTACATATATCGCCCATAGCCTGCAGCTTGGTCACAGTGTGAGGCGGCGTTGGGTCCCCCATCCCAACGCCTCCCACGCTGTTGGCTGCCTGCCTATATAAGGCCGTCCGTCACTCCAGTCTCTACATTCCCTTCCTTGCTTCACCACGGATTCCGCCTCCCAGCTGATAACTACAGCCCTTTTATTTAATCCACGGCTTCTCCGCTGTTTTATTGTTCATTTATTATGATTATAGTTATTGTGTAGGTATTTTAGACTTACTTTACATTGTTCAGGTACCCATTTCCTTTATCATTCCAACCATACCCCCATTAACATGTCTATCGAGGTGATCACCATCGCTCAAAGAACTGTCACTTACAGAGTGGTTTCCATGCCCGGAGATGGCACCTGCCTTTTCCATTCTCTTTGTTACATATTGCACGGCCATATCAGGCTCACTCTTGATATCCGGAGGAACATTGTGTCTTATGTATTGAATGACTGGGACAGGTTCAAGGTGTGGACTGATGACGGTACAGGAGATAATTATACTACACAGGAGCACTATAAGAGTGAAATGCTTAAGCCCTTCACCTATGGTTCTGCATGAGAGTTGATGGCTGCCGCTGAATTGTTCGGTTGTTGCTTTCAAGTGTACCAAAATGGCCAAATATTTTTACATTGACAACCGCCAATGCCTCTTAAACATCTTAGATTCACAGGTGATGATTTCAGTAGTGGACACTTTGATGTTTAAACTCTCAAAAGCTGGATGCGAAGTTATTGATGAAACCGGGTTGTACAACGCTTACAACGCTTGACAGATGGCGAATGTCACTTCAACACAAGTCCTGCAAATACTATCGTGATTGAAACAAACCATGAAACTCAAACCGTTTATGACAACAGCAATCCAAGCTGTGAGATTTGGGGCAAGATTGCTTTTCACGTGGCCAACTGTATGCTGCATGCTCAAGAGTAAGCTCAGCGCACAGCTTGGTCATATTACAACGGAGGGCGAAATGACAATGTGGTATACAAAGAGATCCTTGACAAATAATTATTGGTATATTTTCCTCAGTTTAAAAAGGTTTAATTTTCTTCTTAATAAAATTTTAAGGTTGTACTTCACCGCTGTGAGGAGCGGGTGTTTTGCTAGTGTATATATATATATATATATATATATATATATATATACATACATATACATACATATACACACACACACACACAGTGGTACCTCGGTATACTTCTGCTTTGGAATAAGTCCAACTTGGTATACGTCCTGTTTGGACACCAAAAATTTTGCTTGGTATACGTCCTTTGTTTGGAATACAACTCATGTGCTAACCTTGTTTACCTCTCGAGACAAAGCCACGACTGCCCACGAGCTAGTGCACCAGTTGCTAGCATTCAGTGAACAACCGCGACTATAACTCTCTGTGAACTTTCACATGTGTGATATAGCGGTCCACAGCTCCTGTCAAAGTCCAGCTTTAAAATAAATAATCGCCGCGCTCGCAGCTTGGTGAGGGGGCGTGGTGGTTATGTGGCTAAAGGTTGTCAGGGCAATTAACGATGTGGGCGTTTCCCACCAAAGTGCACTTGTGAGGGACCGTCCGCATTCATGATTGTTCCTGGGGCTGCTGATCTTGATAAACAGTAGCGCGAGTCACCTAGAAGGGGAGTAAAAAGAAAAAAAAGACGAGAGGTTGTGTGAGTGAGCGAGAGAGGGCTGCTTATCTTGATAAACAGAAGCGCGAGTTGGCTTGAAGGGGAGTAAAAAGAAAGAACGGACGAGAGAGAGAGAGAGAGAGAGAGCGAGCGAGAGCGCATGGAATAAGTGGCTGAAGCAGGCAGTGCGAAGGTCAGCTGCAAGTAGGGCGACTCCCCAGTTGGGAAGCAGGCACCGGGCTTCTTGTTTTTTTAAAGAATGCTTCCTGCTTTTAACTTCGTTGTTTTAAGAAGACTTTTTCTATTGTTTTAACCTCCACGTTTCACTTCTGATTTTAGGATTATTTATTGGAACTTTGGAGACTGCACTTTAATTTGAACACCTTGTTTTGTAAATAGTTTTAATAAAAGCACTTTGCACTTTTTCACCATCCCCTTGCTTTGTTGTTACCGATGAGGTTAGCAGCGAGGCACATTACGGACGGTGTAGGATTCAAGGGCTCCCCGCAGCAGACGGAGCATACAGCAAACCTGCATCACAACGCGGATTGTTGAAAAGTATGAAGGTGGTATGCATTATCCGGACATGGCTGTTGCATACCGCTTGCCGAGAACACGAAAGTGAGGTAAAATTTTCCTTTATTTCATCTAATTGCTTTTGTATTTATGTATGTAACGGATTAATCATTTTCCCATTATTTCTTATGGGGAAAATTTGTTTGGTATACGTCCTGTTTGGTATAAGTCAAAGGGTCTGGAACAGATTAAGGACGTATACCGAGGTTCCACTGTATATATATTATATACACATTATAAATATATATATATATATATATATATATCCATTCATCCATCCATCCATCCATTGTCTAACCCGCTGAATCCAAATACAGGGTCACAGGGGTCTGCTGGAGCCAATCCCAGCCAACACAGGGCACAAGGCAGGAACCAATCCTGGGCAGGGTGCCAACCCACCACAGGACACACACAAACACACCCACACACCAAGCACACACTATGGCCAATTTAGAATCGCCAATCCACCTAACCTGCATGTCTTGGATTGTGGGAGGAAACCCACGCAGACACGGGAAGAACATGCAAACTCCACAGGGAGGACCCGGAAGCGAACCGGGTCTCCTAACTGCGAAGGCAGCAGCACTACCACTGCGCGCCCTATATATATTACTAGTAGAATACCCAAGGCCAAGAGAGAAGTAGTGTGTTAAAGAAGGTACGAAAAAGAAAAGGAAAAATTTTAAAAATAACGTAACATGATTGTTAATGTAATTGTTTTGTCATTGATATGAGTGTTGTTCTCATATCTATCTATCTATATATCTATATATTGTCACAAGAACGAGACATGGACAGATAAAGAGTTGGGGCAGCCACCCGTATATTGTGGTATCCTGGCTGCAAAAGTCGTTTTCGTAGAAATACAGAGCACTGAAGTGCATACAACCGAGTCCAAAACAAGACTGAGGAAACAAAGGAAAGGGGCAGGTTTTAAAGGGGAGACAGGAAGTGAGGTCGATGGATCTGGCACGTGGTCTTCCACCATTGGCTCAGAGCGGAGGTGACATCAGAGGGACTGGAGCTGGTGTGGCCGAGTTCCATTGGCTAAGTCCCGGAAGTGATGTCAGGAGATCCAGGTGAAATCCCCCGGGGATGGTCTACAGGCAAGGAGAAAAGAGTCAGTGCACTCTGCCACACCCCGCATGCCTCGAACTGCCTTCACTCAAGCCCTTTAGCTGCCTCCCATGCGCGCGTGTGACAAGGCCCCCTTAGCCCAGACCCGCGGGTCGGGCGACCTAACCGAGAGGTCGTGAACCCGAGAAAGGCATCAGCGTTGGCGTGGAGCGCCCGCATGAACGAGCGAAAACTTGTGCGGCTGCAGGTCAAGAAACCACCGGGTGACCCGCGGATTCGACTCCTTGTGGAGGGCCATCCACTGTAGGGGTGCATGGTCCGTGACAAGGGTGAATTCCCGGCCCAACAGGTAGTACCTCAGCTGAGTAATCGCCCATTTAATCGCCAGAGCCTCCCTCTCCACCGCAGCATACCTGGTCTCCCGTCCAACAGTTTCCGCTCAGGAACATGATGGGGTGCTCCACACCATCGACGCTTTGGCTCAGCACGCGCCCAGGCCTGTGTCCGGCGTCCGCCTGGAGGATGAAAGGCAAAGAAAAGTTAGGTGCCATCAAAACAGGTGTGGACGTAAGGGCCTGCTTTAAGTCACCAAATGCAGCCTGTTTTTCAGTCCATACCACAATGTTCGGGCCCTCTTCTTTGTTAAATCAGTCAAGGCGCGCTCTCTCCAAAACCGGGTACAAACCGGCGGTAGTACCCGCTAACCGAAAGGCTTGGACCTGCCGCTTGGTTCATGGACGGGCCATTTCAGAATGGCATCAATTTTGGAGCACTGTGGCCTTACGGTACCCGACCCACCAGGTAGCCTAAATATTTGGCCTCGCTTAATCCAAGAAGCATTTCTGGGATTAATCCGAGCCCGCCTCACCAAGTGTCCGTAATACCGCTTGGACATGCTGTAGGTGTTCCTTCCATGTGCTGGAATAGATGACCACGCCATCCAGGTAGGCAGCACTGTATGAGTTATGAGGCAAGCACTTTGTCCACCAGACGCTGAAAGGTTGCTGGAGCCCGTGTAACCCAAATGGAAGGACACGATACTGCCAGTGTCCGCTAGGGGTACTAAACGGTTTTACCTTCCTGAGTCCGTTAAAGGAACCTGCCAGTACCCTTTCGTCATGTCAAGTGTGGTCAGGTATTGAGCCTGTCCAAGCCTCTCGAGGAGGTCGCCCACGCGCGTGGCATTGGATAAGCATCAAATTGGGAGACTTGATTGCCGACGGAAGTCATTGCAGAACCTCCAACTTCCGCCAGGCTTACCGACGAGCACAATGGGGCTGGACCAGGGACTATAACTTTCCTCAATCACACCTAGCTCCAGCATGCGCTTGATCTCAAGCTCCACTTCAGCCTTTTTTGCCTCGGGAAGACAATACGGGCGTTCTCGGACAACAACCCCGGGCTCTGTCACATGTTGTGCTCAATCAGAGAGGTCCTTCCGGGTTCTCACTGACTACCTCCCAACGGTCCGGATAACTGTTTCCAGCTCCTGCCGCTGTCTGGGACTTAAGTCCGTGCGAAGTTAAGGTCGTGTGTGTGAGCGAAGAGTGAGCGGGCTGGCGGAGGAGGGATCGGGTCCCTGTCCTTCCACGGTTTCAGCAGGTTCACATGATAAACCGCTCCTTTGGCCGACGCATTGGGTTGACTCACCAAATAGTCACCAGTCCCTTCCTCTCCTTAACTTCAGAGGGGCCCTGCCAGTGGGCAAGCAATTTAGAGTGGGAGGTAGGCACTAGGACCATGACCCGATCTCCGGGCGGAACTCCCAAGAGACGTGCGCGTTGTAGTACCGGCCTGTGCTGCTTGAGCTCCTCCATGTGACTTTTAAGGACAGGCCAATCTTTCCAAATCTATCGCAGAACTGCGCGATATACTCCAGTATGTTTGTGGAGGGAAGAGCCTCTTCTTCCCAGCCTTCTTTCAAAATATCTAATATGCCCCGAGGTTGTCGCCTGCATAGTAGTTCAAAAGGGGAGAACCCCGTGGAGGCTTGTGGGACTTCCGATAGGCAAAAGGACGAGGGGGAGGAGCTGATCCCAGTTCCTTCCATCCTCGCTGACCACCTTACGCAGCATTTGCTTGAGAGTTTGATTAAACACTCTCTACTAATCCGCAGGTTTGAGGATGATACACCGAGGTCTTTAAATGCTTTATTTTCAGTAATCTGGCAGTCTCCTTGAACGTTTCCGAGGTGAAGGGGGTCCCCTGGTCTGTCAAGACTTCTTTGGGGATCCCCACGCCCAATACCCCTAGTAATTCCCGTGCGATGGCTTTAGAGGTAGCTGAGCGCAACGGAACAGCTTCGGGGTATCGTGTAGCGTAATCCACGAGGACTAAAATGTACTTGTGTCCTCGGGCTGAGGGCTCCAGGGTCCCACCAGGTCGACCCGATTCTGTGGAAGGGAACGCCAATCAGTGGAATAGGAACGAGAGGAGCACGGTCCCTCCTAGGAAGTTGTCGCAGTTGACACTCCGGGCAGGAAGCGCAAAAGCGGCCTAACCTCCTCATTAATTCCTGGCCAGTAGAAACGGAGCTTGATCCGCTCCAGAGTTTTTTCGGTGCCCAGGTGGCCACCTAGGAGGTGGGCGTGTGCTAGCTCGCAGACCTGCCGCCGAAGGTACGCTGCACAGCAGCAGCCTCGCCTCCTGCCCGCCATGCATTGCTACACGGTAAAGGAGGTCATTATCTAGCACAAAGTAGGGGCCCTGTGGCATCGACTGATTAGTGCGCTGGCCATTGACAAGGACCACTGCATTTTTACAAACTTCAGGGAGTCATCATTCCATTGCTCCCTTCTAAAAGAAGCCGGCGCTTTAAATTGGAACCGCAACACGGAGAGAGGGTCAGCGCGACCTCAATGGGCGTGGTTTCTCCCGCCCGCCGCGCGTTGGTGGATGACGTGTTAGCCCGCGACGGCCCGGAGTTGCCACGCCAGTCAGGGCGACGCCTTCGCTCTCTCTGCCGGCTGATTACACGGCGCGGAGGCAGCTTGAGACGGGTTATCTCCGCCCATAACGAGGCCCAAATTAACCCCGGAGTGGTATGTGTCTCACCGCTTTTGATTTTAGACCAGTCCCGCCCTAGTATCACCGGGTGTGGAGGATCAGGTAGGACGCTACGGTGAGTTTACGAACTGACCCTCCGTAACTGATGACACAGCGGCGGACCTGTACCAGCGGATGTCTCCGTGGACACAGGTTATACCGGTCTTAAATTTTAGCCACTGTTGCGGTTGCACAAAGCGGCGGGCAACAATGGAAATGTTGCTGCCGGAGTCGAACAAACCTGTGTCTTGTGTCCGCTTGGCGATCACCACGCCAGTATGTGGGACCGCCAACGGATTAGCAGAGCACACCAACCCTCCTCGCCTCCACCTGCATTCCTCCTTGCCCCAAGCGGTTTGCGCCAGCGGCACCGCTGACGCACGAGCCCGGATTGTACAGGGAGGGGCTAGGTCTTGGAACGCACCCGGCTGAGTTTGACATGAGGACGGTTCTGCTCCCCAGAGTGTGAGGCCGCCTCTGCGTCTCCATAAGCTCTATGAGCTCAGACATGTTCTTAAACTGCGCCCCAAACCGCTGGGTGAAGCCACGGGAAGCGCTTCCAGGAGCAGATAGCAAGCTACCTGCTCTATTATTTGGTAGGGCGTGTTTTCAAATGGCCGTAGCCAATGCCCTACCATTGCCCATAAGGACCAGGCTTGTTGTTGGTTGGCCGCTCAGGGTCCAACCTCCATTTTTATTTTATTCACCTGCCAGTCTGGGGCACCCCTAGGTGGTAAATGGGGCTTTGGTTTCGCAGGGAGGCAGGCACTCTCCCCCAAGAGAGCATACTGAGTCCCTTTGCCTCCCCCTCCAGGGCAGCCCAATTCTGTGAGCCCCACCGCACACTCCCTGGCCTCCAGATGGCCTAGTTATGAGTGCTGGGAGCGGAGCCCGCACCGGTCACGCCGACCACGGGCACCCTCCCCGCCTGAAGACTCGCCCCGCACGCTCCCACCTGGGTATATTGCAGGTCCTGTCCCCTTCTCTCTGGGACTTCTCCATCCTGCCGACACGCCACTGTCACAAGAACGAGACATGGACAGATAAAGAGTTGGGGCAGCCACCCGTATATTGTGGTATCCTGGCTGCAAAGTCGTTTTCTGTAAAATACAGAGCACTGAAGTGCATACAACCGAGTCCAAAACAAGACTGAGGAAACAAAGGAAAAGGGGCAGGTTTTAAAGGGGAGACAGGAAGTGAGGTCGATATGGATCTGGCGCGTGGTCTTCCACCATTGGCTCAGAGCGGAGGTGACATCAGAGGGACTGGAGCTGGTGTGGCCGAGTTCCATTGGCTCAGTCCCGAAGTGATGTCAGGAGATCCAGGTGAAATCCCCGGGATGGTCTACAGGCAAGGAGAAAAGAGTCAGTGCACTCTGCCACACCCCGCATGCCTCGAACTGCCTTCACTCAAGCCCTTTAGCTGCCTCCCATGCGCGTGTGTGACAATATATATATATATATATATATATATATATATTATCTATATATATTATATATATATATATATATATATATATATATATATATATATATATATATATATATATATATATATATATATATATATATATATAGCAAGGAGAAGTAGTGTGTTAAAGAAGTTATGAAAAGAAAAGGAAACATTTTAAAAATAATGTAACATGATTGTCAAAGTAATTGTTTTGTGTATTTGGCTGCAAAGCGCCACAAAGTTTTTTCGCCTAGCTGCATCAGAAAATGTACCACTGACGCCTGACACGCCTCCTTTTACTGTTTTCTCACAGCTTGGATTGCTGCTGTCATATATATATATATATACACACACACACACACACACACACACATACATAAATACATACATACATACATATATATATATACATATATATACACACATACATATCTTAATATCTATATACATATCTACATATATATATATATATATATATATATATACATACATATCTACATCATATATACAAAAACATACATACATACACACATATATATAATTTGTGTGTGTGTATGGAAGTATGTATGTATGTATGTATGTACGTACGTACGTACGTACGTACGTACGTATGTATGTATCTGTGTGTGTGTGTGTGTGTGTGTGTATGTATGTACGTACGTACGTATGTGTGTGTGTGTGTGTGTGTATATGTGTGTGTATATATATATATATATATACACACATACATACATATATACACATACATATACTTGTGTGTATAGCTTTTATATATGTGTGTGTATAGCTTTGGTCACTGAGTGCAAGGGAGAAATAATAAAATATAGTCTATAAGTTATTAAACAGTAAAACATTAACGCTTTTAAGAAGTACAGGTACATTGAGCACTACTGGAGTGGTTATGGTAAACTACATTTTAAAGACTGTGTAACACAACAGGTAAGTAACTAACAGCAGCTAAAATGTATATGGATCATCTCTCGGTAGTAGATTCCTTTTGAAAGGCTTACACGACGGCTGTGGTATAGAAATTACATTTTCTATGTGAACGCTCAAATTTGTGCCTCTGTAATGTGCCTTACCGCATTTAAAGAAAATTAGTTTTGTGTCCTCTGCAGTGTTAAGCGAGAAAGGCTTTGGTTTGGGATAAAAAAGGTGTAAAGAAAGGAAAGTTGCCTTTTTCTTTTATATAGTATTCTCAGGATGGATTGCAGGTGCTCATCAGTGAGGCTTACTCCTGTGTGCTGTTTTGTTAGTCTTTATCACTGAGAAGAGCTTCTCACACAGATATGTGCTACCAAACATGCACAACGCTCGAGTGCGCATGTAGACGGACTTTTTGTTCTTCAAAGTCACCAAAGCACCGTGCAAACTCAGTGCTTAATAACCTAGTAAGCGTAAGTTAGCCGGGTAAGGCAGCTGAAGCGCTGCATTATGGGATCTGTAGTTTATTGTGTTACCAGCGCCATATACCGGGCTTTAATAACAATAATACAGTATATAAAATGATCTCGCTGGCCTGATATAATTACATCGCCGGGCGGATGTGGCCCGCCGCCCTTGAGTTTGACACATATGGACTAAATAGAACTTGAAAAGATATATTTTTCAAATGTGATCGCAATTCAGATAGAGTTGACGCCAGCACTACAGCCTGCATGCCTCAATTATTCATCCTCCCCTCGCCCTTACTTTTTTACCGTTCATCTAATGAATACACTGAGTATGGCTTTACCAAAACAATCATTGATGGCTAATAAAGTATCCATTATTCGAGTATGTAGAGCTGATATATATATATACACATATATATATATATATATATATATATATACCCGTGACGTAGATAGAGAAGTAGTGTGTTAAAAAAGGTAGAAAAAGAAAAGGGAACATTTTAAAATAATGTAACATGACTGTCAATATACAGTATTTGTTTTGTGAGTGTTACTGAGTGTTGCGGTCATCAAGGATTTGATTATCATTATTTCTTTCTATCAGGTTCGTTATTTGTAGGATGTGTTGTGTTCAAGTTACATTCCGTGTTTTTCAATCATTGTAAAGATAACAGGTTTCATTCATCGATTTGTTTCTTACTGCATCAATAAACAGCTCGCCTCTTCTTTATCTGAGACCTGACACACTGCATGCACGGGTTTTTTACACTGTCTTCCTTTAGCGAGACATTGACTTTTCCAACGTGTGCTTTGTTTCCGCAGGTAGTTGGATTTATGAATATGCTTGTATGTATGAGACGCCTATATTTTTTGCTGCCTTTTCAATTGTGTAATCTCGGTTTTGTTCAGCTCTTTGGAACTGTTGCCTTTTATCTGTGCACTGCGCCAGTTCACGCGGAGCCACCTCGTGTACATGCATCGAAGGTTCCAGCTGTGCTGGTGCCATCTCCTGCTATGTCCATGGCTGTATTTAATGTTACCTTAGTCCTGGCACTTAAAACTTTCTCGCAGTTTAGCTGAGTTTGTGTCAAACACTACCCTGACCATCTCATCTTCCTCTCCATAAGCACAGTCCTTCACCCGTGAATATTTACCCATGGCAGTTTGCTATTGGATTGCCACTGACGGACGGGCCTTATATGGGCAGGCACTAAATTACAAACGCCTAAAGCGGCAGCCTGTCTATGAACTTAATTTAAAGTGTAGGTTTACATCGTACTTTGTTTCCAAGTAGCAGAACTCATGAATATGGTAGTATATGCCACTCGCCGCTTCTTATTGTTTCGCTGCCTTCTCAATTATATAATGCATGTTTTTCTTGAGCGCTTTTTTGAGGTCTTCCTGGTTTTCTATGTACTGCGTGATTACGCGGGAGCGTGATGATGTCACACTAAACTCCGCCCCCACGGCGTTGAAGCTCATCTCCATTACAGTAAATGGAGAAAAACTGCTTCCAGTTATGATCATTACGCGTAGAATTTCGATATAAAACCTGCCCAACTTTTGTAAGGAAGCTGTAAGGAATCAACCTGCCAAATTTCAGCCTTCCACCACACACAGGAAGTTGGAGAATTAGTGATGAGTCAGTGAGTGAGTCAGTGAGTGAGTCAGTGAGTGAGTGAGGGCTTTTCCTTTTATTAGTATAGATATATATATACAATGGTGTTTAGTCAAATATCCATTTGACCATTAGTCAAATATAACACAAGTAAACACAAAATGCAGTTTTTAAATGATGTTTTTTATTATTTAGGGAGAAAAAATCCAAACCTACATGGCCCTGTGTGAAAAAGTAATTGCCTGCTGAACCTAATAACTGGTTGGGCCACCCTTAGCAGCAATAACTGCAATCAAGCGTTTGCAATAACTTCTTGCAATGAGTCTTTGACAGCACTCTGGAGGAATTTTGGCCCACTCATCTTTGCAGAATTGTTGTAATTCAGCTTTATTTGAGGGTTTCTAGCATGAACCGCCTTTTAAGGTCATGCCATAGCATCTCAATTGGATTCAGGTCAGGACTTTGACTAGGCCACTCCAAAGTCTTCATTTTGTTTTTCTTCAGCCATTCAGAGGTGGATTTGCTGGTGTGTTTTGGGTCATTGTCCTGTTGCAGCACCCAAGATCGCTTCAGCTTGAGTTGACGAACAGATGGTCGGACATTCTCCTTCAGGATTTTTGGTAGACAGTAGAATTCATGGTTCCATCTATCACAGCAAGCCTTCCAGGTCCTGAAGCAACAAAACAACCCCAGACCATCACACTACCACCACCATATTTTACTGTTGGTATGATGTTCTTTTTCTGAAATGCTGTGTTCCTTTTACGCCAGATGTAACGGGACATTTGCCTTCCAAAAAGTGCAACTTTTGTCTCATCAGTCCACAAGGTATTTTCCCAAAAGTCTTGGCAATCATTGAGATGTTTCTTAGCAAAATTGAGACGAGCCCTAATGTTCTTTTTGCTTAACAGTGGTTTGCATCTTGGAAATCTGCCATGCAGGCCGTTTTGCCCAGTCTCTTTCTTATGGTGGAGTCGTGAACACTGACCTTAATTGAGGCAAGTGAGGCCTGCAGTTCTTTAGACGTTGTCCTGGGGTCTTTGTGACCTCTCGGATGAGTCGCCTCTGCCTTGGGGTAATTTTGTTCGGCCACTCCTGGGAAGGTTCACCACTGTTTCATGTTTTTGCCATTTGTGGATAATGGCTCTCACTGTGGTTCGCTGGAGTCCCAAAGCTTTAGAAATGGCTTTATAACCTTTACCAGACTGATAGATCTCAATTACTTCTGTTCTCATTTGTTCCTGAATTTCTTTGGATCTTGGCATGATGTCTAGCTTTTGAGGTGCTTTTGGTCTACTTCTCTGTGTCAGGCAGCTCCTATTTAAGTGATTTCTTGATTGGAAACAGGTGTGGCAGTAATCAGGCCTGGGGTGGCTACATACGCAATTGAACTCAGGTGTGATACACCACAGTTAGGTTATTTTTAACAAGGGGCAATTACTTTTTCACACAGGGCCATGTAGGTTTGTATTTTTTCTCTCTAAATAATAAAAACCATCATTTAAAAACTGCATTTTGTGTTTACTTGTGTTATATTTGACTAATGGTTAAATGTGTTTGATGATCAGAAACATTTTGTGTGACAAACATGCAAAAGAATAAGAAATCAGGAAGGGGGCAAATATTTTTTCACACCACTGTATGTATGTATGTATGTAATATATATATATATATATATATATATATATATATATATATATATAAACCCTTAACACACACAGTTACTGTGCACTCGCAAATAATTTCCCGGTAAATAAAAAGGGTGACTGTTCAGAGCCAAGCAAGTATATGCCAGTAAATGTAACATGCATCACAGGAATATTGATGGAAAGAATTATTAAGGATAAGACTGAGCAGCACTTGGCAAGTACAAGAGTTTTTTCTGAACAGTCAGCATGGGTTTAGAAGAGGGAGGTTGTGTTTTACATGCTGGAATTCTATAAGGAAGCAACAAAAGAATATGATCAAAGTGGAGCATATGATATTATTTACATGGACTTTCAGAAAGCATTTGATAAGTTGCCATATGAGAGGTTGGTCATCAAAACTAAAAGAAGTGGGAGTACAGGGTGATGTTTTTAGATGGGTGGAGGATTGTCTCAGACGCAGGAATCAGAGGGTGATGGCGTGAGCTACCCTATAAAAATTGACTGATGTTAAAAGTGGTGTTCCACATTTTTTATATATATATAGATAATATGGAATATGTTAAATCATTACAGAAGGACTTGACAGCATAGAGGCAGATGAAATTTAATGTCAGTAAATATAAAGTATTACTCATAGGAAGTAAAAATATTAGGTTTGAATACACAATATTATAAATTTACACCGGCTGGTACAGACACAAAATAAATGTATGTTTTTATTGTATAATATTAATAATAAGAGCAACTCACTACTCAAAAAGGTAAATTTACGAGGCAGTCAGAATTGAACCGGGGGGCTCTTGATTACAAGTCAGCAGTTCTTACCGCTGTGCCACGGAAGCTGTTGCATCATCCTTGAACGTTCTGTAAAAGTATTTATTTGATCTTTCGACTTCAGGTTTCACTCATTACATACTTTATGTCTACAATTTCTCACTTATTGCTAAAATATGAAAAATGTTTCTGTTTTAATGATGTGTTTACACAGATTATTGTAGAAACGGAACACACATGAAATGCATGTGTTCCAAATAACTATCTATTATTTCGATGCTAAAACTCCAGCATTTCACTCCCAGATAATCAAGGCTAGAACTGGGAAAACTTTGTGCTCGTTCTGTGGTAGTGGGGGGATGGAATAGTAAGCTGCTTGCTGCTTGTCTTGATCAGCACATTTACAAGACAAAAGACGCTGACGGAGAGGTGCGAAGGGAGTTAATGTGGTCCGGATTTACAAGTTTTTTTGGTAATTCTAGTGATTAGGACTTTGAAAACTAGACTTCATGTTTTGTTTAGAAGAATTCATTGGATAGGACTGGCTTAACTTTGTTGGGCTGACTGTTCTGTTCTCATCCAGATTGTTCTAATGTTCTTAAAAAAAAAAACACACTCTGCAAATTTTTGCAGAATGATTCCTCTAAAAAGTGCTATACGACAAGAAAAGCAACAGATGGCATTACATAAGAAACTCCATCACCAATTACATCGCAAAAGATATGGTGCCAACTCAAGCAGTTCAGAGGGATAGTTTCAAACAACTTTTGCATAATTTAGACCAAAAATACACTCTGCCTGGGTGAAAATATTTCTGTCAAACAGCTCTGCCTAAATTGTCACCAACTCTGACATATAAACAAATATAGACAAGTCACCAACTCTGACATATAAACTGGAGATGGTTTCACATCTTGACACAACAAAGGATTTATGGTCAAGCTGAACATCTCAGCCATATCTCTAATTGACAGTGCATTTAATCGATAAAACCTAGCAGCTACAAAGCTACCGCTTGCAAACACTCTCAGAAGGCCACATAGGCTGACAACATCTGAAAGATGAGCTGGCATCATGGTCGCTGTGGGAAGACCAGTAAGGTTTGCATGACAACATATACTGGGCCTAACGCTGTCAGTGCAATACAGATTAACAACTGGAAGAGGCTTCCGTGTTTTGGACACATGCTTCATATTGCTATTGGTCAGTAATTTGGGTTCCTCTATAAAATACAATTTAAGTGAAATTGATCTGGTATGGAGCCCTGTAGGTATCAGGCAAAAAAAATATGTTTGGATGAATTATGAATCCATTCGAGACCAATTACATAATTTGTTTGAAAGGATTTTTTTTTTTATTTCCATAAGAAGTATATGTCTACCAGGCACGTTTTATTTCACAAGCCCTATTGGCTGGGGGTCCCTGATTCCAAACCACATTTTCTTTCATTATTTAAAACACCCACACAGATCAGCACCTCATCACCCCACTCCATCCAACCCCTGTGGCTGCAGAAGATGACACAAGGGAGGGAGCAACAAAGAAAAAAAAAAAAAAGTCTTTTGCCAGCTATTTAAAAAAAATAAAACACAGAAATTCAGAGAAGACAAGTCTCTGCACACTGCTATTGAGAAAGATATCAATAGCTACTTGATGATACCTGAGGTGGACAATGATACAAATCCACACGAGTAGTGGAACACACAGAAGTATATTTCCCCAAATTGAAGAAACTTGCAAAAAAGTACCTGTGCATCCCTGTCTTAAGCAGCCCTCAGGACTGGTGGAAATGTTGTAACATATAATCATACTGCTCTGAAGCCAGATGCTGTGGACAGACTGGTGTTTCTGTCCCACTACTTGAAGTTTCCTCTGTAGAATTTTACAAATGTTTAATTTTTTATGATATCTTTGCAATATTGGGCAGAACCTGAAGTTAGTGATTTGTTTAAAAATGTTTTATAAGTTTGTTTTTTTGTATATTTGTGCAATATATGACAGAACATGCTTACAAATGCTATTTTTATTTCCTGTGAATATTATGTTCAATTTTTGTTCTTGCTTGTATAATATACAATTCACCTTACAGCACAGCAGTTTATTAAGACTGTAAAGTCTATGCCCTGTATTTCAATTATGATTAGTATTTTATTCCCTTTGGATTCACATCTTGTTTACATTAAAGGTAAGTGTCTGTTTAAAATGTTCTCATTATAATAGTTTTGTTGGTATTAGTGCACTTTTTTGTGTAAATCGTGTAGGCCAGTTTGAAATGGTTTACTCATGCTTGCACTGGGGCGGCACGGTGGCGCAGTGGTAGCGCTGCTGCCTCGCAGTTCGCTTCCCGGGTCCTCCCTGCGTGGAGTTTGCATGTTCTCCCCGTGTCTGCGTGGGTTTCCTCCGGGCGCTCCGGTTTCCTCCCACAATCCAAAGACATGCAGGTTAGGTGGATTGGCGATTCTAAATTGCCCCTAGTGTGTGCTTGGTGTGTGGGTGTGTTTGTGTGTGTCCTGCGGTGGGTTGGCACCTGCCCAGGATTGGTTCCTGCCTTGTGCCCTGTGTTGGCTGGGATTGGCTCCAGCGACCCCGTGACCCTGTATTGATTCAGCGGGTTAGAAAATGGATGGATGGATGCTTGCACTGTTTGATCTCAATAATACTATGACTGGTGATTTTAATGTTTTTGTGTTATGTTACTTCAGTTTTAACTAAATAAATAATACTTGTTTTCCTTAACTGTTATTTCCATTAATCTCATTACTAAGCTACAATTAATATCCTATTAACAAGACCAAGCTACAGGTAGATCCTCATGGTGCTTGTTTGCTTTCAGATTTAATGTGACTCTGCCATACTCAGGTGCATACTCATCATGTACAACTGTTATCAAAAAAGGAATGGTTTAGAAATAATGGATAATTTGGAACAGTTTGTAGCTTTTCTATTACTGGCATTAACTTGGTTTTAGTATTATACCTTGCAAGTGTGGAAATGCCCTAAAAGACAACTTTAGGTATATTGCTGTATTAGAAGTTGTGCTACAGATGTATTATTTGAAATCTGTCAGTTTCAAATACTGGAAGTCCCCAGGGTACAAACGAAATCTGTTTCTAAGTCTGTCTTTAGATCAAATTTGTAGGTAAGTCAAAAATGGTGCATATGGTTCTTATTTAGCATCACTTAGTCAAACGTTTGTCATAGTATATAATATATATTTTACCTTTCAATGCATACACAAATACAGTGTTAACATCAATGTGATCCAACTTAAAACGTCTCATTCCTCGAGACAACAAACTGCTGTGTCACACAATGTTTTATGAGTGTCACAAAGTAGTGCATGCGCTTGTAATTATGCATTTCTATGAGAGTATGCTACAGTGCACATGATGAAAATTTCATCATCAGTCCTTTTTGCGGGCTCTCACACTGGCAAACACCCTGCCTCCAGAATTTTATAACTGTGCTGCCCTGTGCACCCACACAAATCAACATTCAAAGCACACAGTAATAGCTAAATGTTCACAAATTCACAGCAAGAAATTGCCCAGACCCAGGACAAAAATTAAAGTTTGTGCAGACAGAAATGGAATACGGCTAACCAAGAAGACATCTGCTCTCCATGGTTAATTCTTAATATATTTGGCTCGAATTGCCTGTCTTATATCACTGTTTCTCAGCCTTTATGTTTTGCCTTTTTTTAATTCATTGACAACCCACCAGCAGCAAGTGCAAGCTTCCCCTTGATGAAACAAGTGTGATCAGCAGACCCTCTTGGTGAAAGGAACTCACATTGAAACTGAGAAATATTTATCAAAAAAGTTCAGGAACTGTGACGCAACTATTCAGAGAAAAGTTGAACCAAGGTTATTATAGTTAATGAAAACTAAAATCAAAACTGAAACTATCGTTAAAAAACATTTTTGTAAACTGAAATAAAACAATTAACAAAGATGAAATGAAAAACTAAAACTAAACGATAAAGTAGCTGGAAAGACGAACTGAAATAAAATAATAAACTAAAAATATTTTAGTTTTCATTTTTGAATTAATATTCTTGGCGTTAGTCTTTAACTATTGTAACTTTTAACTCTAAAACAGAAAGTAATCTACCACAAGCCGTCCGCATATATTTATCCAGTGAATGGCGGCTGGAGATGGAGGGCAGGTGTACACACAACATTTGTGGTGACAGAGCAAGCTAACCATGGGTGCGTAAAGCATGTATCACCTTTCTTTGTGCTTGTTGTATATCACGATGTAATTCAAACGCATGAAATTGAAATGTGCTGGTCAACAAAACCTTTACTATATTGGACAGAAAAATCATGAGTAAGTAACGTTTCAGTTTATTTCTCAGATGCCTGAATTTTGTTGACAGTTACTCACCTGCCACTTCACACAAGAGATATCCTTTTTTGAAAATAAAACAGCACTGATGGAGAGACTGACTAGGTCATCATGCAAGATCAGCATATTGTTACTGACCAGTCACTTTTGCTTTAAAAATTAGTTTAACAATGAAGGAATACAAACTTTGTAAAATTCCTGAGTTGGCAATGTCTCTACTGAACTACAAGTATGTAGGCGAAGAGAGTCTGCCAACTGGTGAAAAACTAAACATACTAATGTGTTTTTGTATTTATTCTACATTTATTAATCTTTTTTTAGTTTATATTCACAGCTCAAAATATCTGATAATATGAAAATAATCCAGTAGCAGAATTATGTTTTAAAATATAAATTCTCTCTCTCTCGCTCTCAAAATAGATAGTTGTAATATATTATTATTTTAGTTCTTAACATCAGCCATATCATACATATTGCATACCAGGGATTTTTTCTGCCTTGCATCCAGACCTGCTGGGGTAGGCTCTAGGTTTCCTGCCATCCTGCTCTGGATAAACAGGTTTAGATAATGTATATAACGTTCCTGTTACCTATTCTTGCTCTACTCATTAAACTTTTACTTATGCAGAAAGAAGGAGGACTCGCTCTATATATAAATACAAGATGGTGTAACTCAGGACATGAAAACTTTAAAATCTCCACTTGCTGCAGGGACATCAAACTGTTGGCCGTAAGTCTGCATCCCTATTACTTGCCGAGAGTTTGGACACGTCATTGTTGTTATTGTTTACATCCCTCCTTGGGCGAACGCGGGTGACGTCATCCATTCCACGGTTGCTAAGTTACAAACACAGCACCCTGAGGTCACTTGTGCTAATCACTGGAGACTTTAACCATGTGACGCTAGACAAGACATTACCTGCCTTCTCCCAGTATGTGGATTGTAACACCCGGGGAAATAGGACTATTGACCTACTGTATGCAAACATTAAAGACGCATACAGCGCCACCCCGCTGCCTGCGCTTGGGAAAGCAGATCATAACCTGGTTCTGCTTCAGCCTCACTACAAACCAAGAGTGAGGGAGCTACCTACAACCACGTCATTCAGGAAGTGGTCCCCTGAGGCAGAGCAGGCTCTGAGAGACTGCTTTGGAACAACGGACTGGGATATCCTGCAGGGGTCACATAGTGAGAACATTGAGGAGGTTGTTGACTGTACTACTGACTACATGAACTTCTGTATGGACATTGTACTGTAGTTCCAGTAAGAACAGTATGCTGCTATGCTAACAACAAGCCATGGATTACAAGTGACATCAAGGGCCTTTTGAACCAGAAGAAAAGGGCTTTTAAAGGTGGTGATCAGCATGAGCTCAAGTGGAGTGCAGAAGGAACTCCAAGTCCAGCTCAGGGCAGCAAAGAAGTACAGGAGAAAGCTGGGCAAGTTGCAGAATAACAGCATGAAGGAAGTGTGGGATGGGATGAAGATCATCACTGGCTGCAGCTCGAAGGGGTGCCACTACTGAGAGAGACATGGAGAGAGCAAACCAGATGAACAACTTCTTCAACAGGTTTGACCAACCTAACCCACTCTCACCTCAGAGTACTGCACCCTCCACCCATCCTTCTGCTGATACCAGCATAGGAGAGAGTTTCCCCCAACCCACAATTACAACAGCCCAAGTAAGCAGAGAGCTGAGGATACTTCGTGCCAGCAAAGCAGCGGGTCCAGATGGAGTATCACCACGACTGCTAAATGCCTCTTCGTTGGAGCTGGGGAGTCCTCTACAGCACATCTTCAACCAAAGCCTGGAACAGGGTAGGGTCCTGAAGTTTTGGAAAACATCTTGGATCACCCAAGTGCTAAATGTATCACATCCTAGTGAGCTGAACAACTTCTGGCCTGTCGCTCCAACGCCACATGTGATGAAGACCATGGAGCGGCTGCTGCTTCACCACCTGAGGCCACAGGTCCACCACACCCTCGACCCTCTGCAGTTTGCACACCAGGAGAAGGTGGGAGCGGAGGATGCCATCATCTATATGCTACACCAATCCCTCTCCCACTTGGACAGAGGCAGTGGTACTGTAAGAATTATGTTTCTGGACTTCTGTAGTGCCTTCAACACCATCCAACCTCTGCTCCTTAGGGACAAGCTGACAGAGATAGGAGTAGATTAATACCTGGTAGCATGGATCGTGGACTATCTTAAAGACAGACCTCAGTATGTGCGTCTCGGGAACTGCAGGTCTGACATTGTGGTCAGCAACACAGGAGCGCCGCAGGGGACTGTACTTTCTACGGTCCTGTTCAACCTATATACACCGGACTTCCAATACAACATGGAGTCCTGCCATGTGCAAAAGTTTGCAGACGACACTGCTATCGTGGGTTGCATCAGGAGCGGGCAGGAGGAGGAGTATAGGAAACTAATCCAGGACTTTGTTAAATGGTGCAACTCAAACCACCTACAACTGAACACCAGCAAAACCAAGGAACTGGTGGTGGATTTTAGGAGGCCCAGGCCCCTCATGGACCCCATGACCATTAGAGGTGACTGTGTGCAGAGGGTACAGACCTATAAATACCTGGGAGTGCAGTTGGATGATAAACTGGACTGGACTGGACTGCCAATACTGATGCTCTGTGTAAGAAAGGACAGAGCCAACTATACTTCCTCAGATGGCTGACGTCCTTCAACATCTGCAATAAGATACTGCAGATGTTCTATTAGACGGTTGTGGCAAGCGCCCTCTTCTACGCGGTGGTGGTGTGCTGGGGAGGAAGCATGAAGAAGAGGGATGCCTCACGCCTGGACAAACTGGTGAGGAAGGCAGGCTCTACTGTAAACACGGAGCTGGACAGTTTGACATCCGTGGCAGAGCTACGGGCACTGAACAGGCTCTTGTCAATAATTAAAAATCCATTGCATCCACTGAACAGGATCATCTCCAAACAGAAGAGCAACTTCAGCAACAGACTGCTGTCACTGTCCTGCTCCACTGACAGACTGAGGAGATTGTTCCTCCCCTACACTATGTGACTCGCCAATTCCACACGGTGGGATAAACGTTAATATTATACAAAATTATTGTCTGTTATACCTTCATTGTTATCACTCTTTAATTTAATATTGTTCTTATCAGTATGCTGCTGCTGGAGTATGTGAATTTCCCCTTGGGATTAATAAAGTATCTATCTATCTATCTATCTATCTGATCAGCACCCAAAAAAATCTATAAGAAACACCCAACAGTGTTCAAGAAGCAAAAACTTTGTTTTGCAGTGTAATCAACAGAGTGCCGTCTGGATGGAACAGTTGAAAGAAAGTATCAGGAGTATTGTGTGGTCGAAGAATTAAGGTGACGGTTAAAAATAAAGTTTTTAACACAGTGGTAAGACCAGCAATGATGTATGTAGCCGAGATATGGCCAGCAAAGGAATGTTGGAGAAATTCGAGATCGATGTGTAGAGTTACAAAAAATGGACAGACTAAGAAATGAGACAATCAGTTATACAAAAAAAGTGGAAGAGATACCTAAAAAAGTACAGGAAAGGGAATTGAAGTGGTATGCGTGTGATGAGGGAAGAAAATGAATACAGTATATGGGGAAAATAGTGATGGGAGTGGAAATAGAGGGAAGATAAAGCAAGGGGGGCCAAAAAGGAGAACAGGACAGATAAAGTAAAAGATCAGAAGTAAAAGGGTTTAACTGAGGAAGATGTGCAGGTATTGTACTGTATGCAGAAGGCTGGTCAAACACATTGACCCCACATGAAAATGGGAAAAAATTATAAGGAACAAGACACCTAGGCAATATTAACAGAAAGAGGCACAATTACAATCACGTATATTCTTTCAGTATACGGAAGCTTGTTTCATTATTTCAGAGGCTGCTTCTACCATGTAGTAAAATGCACTTCCACCTCACTCCAGTCACCCAGGGTCAGAGTCATTCCCTTGTGCTCCTTATGTGCAGTCACCGATGAGGAGTCTTCGGTTTTCAGTCTTCATTTTTCTACCAAACATGTAAACTATTCTGGTAATCTATAATTTGGTATGCTTAATAGAGCCTCCAAACAAGGTGACAGTTTACAGGCTCAGCTAGTGTTGTGTCTGTGGTCTGCACCTTTGCCCCCCTGCTCTCAGCACTGCAGCCACTGCACATTGAGCTCCTTTTATGCCATCTTCTGCTTGCAGCACAGAGTTGTCATTCTTGCCTCACAGCACCAGGGCCTGCATGAGTTTTGTATGTTATTTGTACAAACCCTCATGTTCACATTTTCCTACACGGAAACTAAGTATATAACTCACTCTGTCAGTTACATAAAATTACAACACCGAATGTAATGCTATTTAAGAAAAAAGAATCACAATATAATTTCAGTATGCATCACTGTATGTTATCACAAGTCAAGGCAGAACATAAATGTTGAAAAAACAGAATAGCAGAGATGAAAGTAGGATCATAAGCAGAATACAGCTCAGTGCTAGGGGCTTAACAGGTTATCATAACTCCACCTACAACAGAATGTGAGCAGACAAGCAAAAAGGAAATGTATTGTTACTTCAAGAAAAATATTTCTTAGAATCTGTGATGACAATTATTTTTAGTTTCCTTTCATTGTCACAAGGTTGCCTCATAAACACGAAAGGCTAATGTTCTTAAATTGAAACCTTTGCAGCTTTAAAGTGTACATATTTGGCAAGTTTTAAGACTTTTTTATTTATCTATTAACCCATGTTTATGTTAGTATCCATTAGAATATACTATTGAACTTTTTTCTTGTGCAAAGAGCAATGACTAGTATCATTTTCAGAGACAACTTAAGTGATTTAATTAAGCAGGAATACAATTGACAGCAGTGGTTTGTGACTGAAGCATCAGTTGTCTGACATCAACGCCAGCCATAACAATAACAATTAAGATGCACAACACAATATTGCAGGGTTAACCTAATATGGTACATGGATTACACTGGAACACTAAAATATCATTTATATTGTAGATAAAGCAATAAAATATGACACTTTTTCATTTAATTAAGACATCAACTATATTCCTTTCTCAAGATTTGTATATTTTTTCAATAAATGTCCATACAATAGAACATGAGATGCCATGTGTTCACTTTGTAACCTAATAATATTACTAAAAATTAATTAGTGCTTGCCTTCCCAGGTATCTAATTTGAACACATAAAATTTTAAGGAGCTGATCCATTTTATACCAAGGGAAAATACTAAACAGAATTTTAAAACTGTACAGGTACTATTTCAAAAAATTAACATGTTCTGGCATGGTGATGAACGGTTTGAGTAACAACTCTACAGACAAACACTGGAAGAACAAAATGCTTCTCTAGGTCACCTAGCTGCTAGCAGTTAGAGGGACACTCGGTAATGAAATAACATGTGGTGTAAACCCTATCAGTGCCTAGTGCTGAGCTAAAAAAATGGTGCAAAGTGCTTATTACGGAGTCTGCTTGAACTTCTTTCTCTTAACTGACATAAAGAATCTTGCTGCTGCACAGTGCAAAAAGCACTAAAAAAACACAGAAGGGAAAAACAAAAGACACATGACAAAAATGCCTAAATTCCAGAAAATGAACCTAATTGTTAAAATAACAAAATGAGAAAAAATTAAAAAACAAAATCGTAAAAACTGCACTAACATCCATTCACTTGGGTGTCAGTTCTAGCATGTATTGAATTCACATGTCAACAATTGTAGGTGAAATGTTTGCACATTTTCTCGGCATCCAGGTAGCATTTTATCTAGGAATTCTGGCTTTCCTGCCACACTCTAAAGACATGTAGGATAGGTCAACTAACAACTTTAATCTGCCCCAGTTTAAATGATTGTGGGTGAATGCATCAGTGTGTGGCCTTTGATTAACTGGTGCCCTAATAAGGGCTGCTTCCTGCTTTGTTCAGAGATGCTATCAAGATATAATCATGTCCCATTTTTAATTGAATTAAGCAGTTTTTGAAAAAGATAAACACATTAGACTGGTCTTTTTCTTATTACAATCCTCTCTGTACTCTGTGCTGGCATTTTAAGTATATTTATTATTTTATGTAATATGCTTCAAAATACCTTTACCATTAAGTAAAAAAAAAAAAAAAAATAGCAATAGCAACTATTTTATGCTACTTATTAGTTAAGGTTGAATAATGTAACCTGTTTGTTCCTTTATAACAGGCACACTTTTTTCAAGAGATTGGGTAGATGCAGCTAAATGTAAATGCCAAGGTACAGATAAGCAAAGAAAAATAAACTATTTAGAAATGTTTCATAAATGATTGCAATGGCTAATTAAAATAAAAAGGCTACTCACTATTTACAATGTAATATGTACTATATTTTATTATAGAGATAAACACAAAAACAACCTAACAAAACATAACAAATTATGAAATACACACAGAATATGAGGCCTCAGTGTATTTTAAATAAACCATAGACTTTTGCAATCACAGAGATATGAGAACAACTAGCAAATAAAAGTGTTTTGAAATAAATTCCACTGTTAAAAACAACATCTGTGAACAAAACTGTTGTGTTGCAGGTATATTTTAAAAAGAGATTATTGGCAAACAAAATAAAACAAAAGTTAAATCTTGTGCACAATAAGTTAATGAAGCATCATACTGGAAAATGCTTATTAACTGAACATTCTGGAATGAACCAGCAAATAATCACTGGGTAACTAGCACTTTCAATAAGGATGTTGTCATCTTGTTTCCTTAATAGGATTCTTCTGTTTATAGCACATTTTCTTAGTCTAGTTTGTACAATAATCAAAGAAACTGGACTAGCAAAGAGTGCAAGACTGGTTCCTTTCAGGACAGCACAGTTCATGGCTAGGTGTACTGAAGCATGTGTCACATTTTCAGCTTTTTAAACAATGGCTATTCACTACTGACACTTAAAACAAATAAAATAGCTATTAATCTATTACAATTGTCATATTCTCCAGTTGTTCTAGACTTTGTTTTGGCTTAACTGACAATCTCAATTAACCCCAACCTATACTTATAGATCATTTTCTATTTTGTGCTCAGATGTCTGCCTAACAAGAATATAAATAATTAAATTACCAGAAATACACCATTTTAATGCAAAGATGTTTCATTAAACAAAAGACTACACTAAAGAATATTAGAACTACTAATAAGTTGCCATCCGTATGAACTCTAGCACTGTTTTTCTTGTTTGTGCCATACAGCTACCATTGATTTTAGTAATGTGAATTCACATACATTTGTGGATTCAACAATATCCTTCCTTAATTACTCAGAAAACATGATTGTGGTACCCAGGTAGGGGTCACTTTCTCTCTCTCCCAAATCATATTTGGCCACATTAACATTTTCTACTTATTTCAACAAATCATTTCCTGCAGTCTTTATCAACATTACTGACTAATGTTACATTGTTGCCTAAATGTATATTACTGACTCTACAGGAGACAACAAGAAAATGATCACTGAAAACGTGTCACACTTATAATTACATAATCTCACTATGTTAAAAATAATATGACAAATCTGAAAAAACCGCTATGATTCAGTTACTTCAGTTAGGTAAAAAAAAAAAAAATAACTATAAATTCATTTAAATTGTAGTCACAATGTTTTCTCTCAACTCTGAATATGAAATAGAAAGCCAGAATCACTATGATATGGGCAAAGGAATGTGGGCAGAGCAAGTGCAAGTGAAGAGCACAGTGCTGGAAAGAAGGTGAAAGACACAGCAAACCCAATGATGTACGTAAATGCAAGAATAAACAATTGGCTTTCTTTGCTTGTGCTACTTAAAGATGCTGACACACATTTGAGGAAAAAATTGATGCGAGTACAGCAGAAAAGAAATGCATGTGCACATACCGAAATTTCCTAAACGGTGTCTAGTTCATGGTCAAATCTCACATTCCATCCATCCTTCCAGTTTTAGCATGGTACAATGCCAGATGTGTGTCAGCATATTTTCTGCTTCCCATGTCAAACTGGACGGTAGTTGTGTATTTCATACAATGACAGCTTTGCCACTATATTAGATGCTTGGCACAATTCATGGATAACTACCTAGCAGTATGTGTGAGAAAGAAAGGAAGAATGTAACTATTGATGAACAGTTATTAATAAAATGTTGTTTCCTTTCATTCCAGAAAAGTCAAAGGAAACCTGACAAATCTGGAATCAACTTTTCAATAGCTGCTGGTGTGAATAACAAATCTCTCTATTATATAAGCGGCGGCAGAGCGTAAGTGGCTGGAGTATATGCAGCATCCGTTTGGGGGGTATAGGGGTTAGGGGGGGTTTGGGATGGGGTAGGCAAAGTGGAAGCGAGCAGGGGGCAAAGCCCCCTAGTACATACTAATCATTATTCCCTCTTTGGAATATTACTAAACATACTAAACACTAGTCCCTCTTTGCTGCTCTGGTGACTTACTGAGGTATATCACAGGCAATGGAAATAATGTTACTGCTGAGGATATTTTCACATCACCTTCCCCAGCAAAGAACCTATCTGCCTACAAAGGACAAGCCTGATCCATACAGTGAACATAAACCACCTCCTGCTTGGCGCTAATGAAAGCAGAACAAAGAGATTGTCAAGGCAGCACCAACTGTGAAACAGTAGAAATTAGTGCTAGGAGAGACAATGTACAGTTTATGTAACAAAACAACTATGCTAAGTGACATTTTCTTGGCAAATAAGCTACTTGTCAAAACAGAAGCCTGCTCCCAGCAACCAAACTGTAAACAAAGTAAGATGGGGCTGTCATGCCACTAAGAAGAGAGCAACACACAAAGAGTTGGTCAAGGAGGCAGATAAAAACAAACAACAATACAACAAAATAAATGTGAATAAAGAGTCACCAGTTTCTGTGTGTTTCTCACTGGCTCTGAGGCCAAGGTTATGTGCTGGTATCCAAAGGTTGCGGTTTGAATCCACATTACATAAAGGGGATTCTACGGCACAGGCTCTTAACCTGCACAATGAGATTACTCAGGGAGCACGTACAATCGTTATATAGAAACTAACAAATTCCTAACAGAAGAAATTGTACAAGGCTGTAAAAAAGAAAAAAAGATGGTTGTGGCCTGCTAATGTGAACAATTTTAAAAATCAATCCATTACATCACTTGCTGTAGGCATATATATTATCTTACTACAACAATATGGGTAAAATTTTTAAAAACACTTATAAAGAAAAATAATTTAAAAATTAAATAAATAATTTATTACTTTATGTTAAAAGCAGATTGAAAAGTGTTATTTTGCTTGCTAAAGCAGTTTCATGTCTAGAAACAGGTGGCTTTGCAAACACTCTCGACACAGCATCCTATATTTATCGCTCCTGGCAGAACAATACAATTCAGTTGGTAAGATGCAAACACAATCACAATAAACAAAAGAAAACAGTTTAAAAAGTTGTCACAGCTGTGACTGCAAGAGTGGTTAAAGAAAATGTCAAACATTTTGCTGACTGCTGATGTAGACTGCTCTGTAATAAGTCTACACATCATGTGCAGTTACAGATGTTTAAATATGCACAAAACTATGAGTATAGTTGTAAATTTGTTTAACTATTTTCCACTATTTCCAAAAGCAAAGAAAAAAAGTTTCTACATCATTATTTTATGTGTACAGACTGAAGTTGAAAGTTTTGCTTTCACTAATATATTGAATTATAAACACAGAAGCTGTTTCTCTGGCAACAGACAATCTTAGAAACCTCATTTTACCAACGTTCAAGTTTAAAATGTGAATACAAACAAGAAGCTTTGAATAGAAATTATTTACTTTTATATCACTTATGCTGTTTTAGGCTTTCCATGAGGTGGGTAGTGCAGTAGGAATGTGCTATCAGGAAACCAACCTGATTAGCTATTAGTGATAACAAAAGGACTTAGAAACCACCTGGCATAGCCTCTGCAGTTACACTCTGAAAAATGTGTGCAGTTCTAGTTTTAGGAAGGCACAAGTTGAAAAGATCAAATGAATAAATAATACCAAGTTTGAAAAGCAAATAACACTGAATGATACTCAAGCAAAAAGGAAACAGATAACATCATTTTACAGATTTCCAGGTGCAAATTCAGTATTCCTGCAATCATCCATCTGCATTACAAAAATATACTACGCGTGAAATTCGCCTGAACTTTTTCTAAAATAATCGGCAATTAAAGCAGAATCTGAGATAGCAGCGCATCGGCGTCCTGATCAAACACGTCAGACCGACCAAAATCTTTATAGTCCGTTTGACGAATCATTTGCTAGAGTGATGGAACTCTCAGGAAAAAGGAAGATATATATATGAAGATTGCCATTCGGTCTTCCTGACTTTCTCCAGCAAAGCTATAATAGTGAGCACTTGCTATAATGATTAAACAGCTACGGCAAGCCAATGTCAACACTGCCTCCTGTATCCGCATAACTGAAAGTGGAAATGGCAGGGCATTTCTATGTTTTGCTAGCAAGGAGGAGGCAGAAAATGAGTTAAGAAAGCTGATCCGGACTATTCTGATACATAATTGTGAGTCTATGGCGTAAATGTGTTATTGTGTTAATATCACTTCTCGCATCTTTTTTTTTAAAATCTTTTTATCAGCTATATTCTATATTTTATTTATTATTACTCTACTTATTACTTATCATTATTATATTACTAACCTTAATGTTTGTGTTTTCTATTTGCATTAAGCTTTTATGCTTTTTTGGACACATCTTTTTTCATCCCTGTTTTATTATCATGGGATCTCATGCTTTCAATGCACTAAAATTGTTTGAAGATTATATGTATGCATGTAAGATGTTATGCTATTTATGGATATATCTTTAACACATACCTGGTTATTATCTGGGATATCATCTTAATGATAAATATATAAATTATATGTATTATGTATATATATATATATATATATATATATATATGTATATGTGTATATTATATATATATATATATATATATATATATATTAAGTGCAAAATTCTTTTCTTTCTTTTTCCTCTTTAAAGACTATATTGGTAACAGATATCTCTATCTTTTTAACCTTAAAGCGCCACTGCATGGGGGCTTGATGTGCTTTGGGCGTGCTCTGTCTCTGGGTATGTCAGAGGACTGGGACTGCATGAAGTGGGTTTTAGCCTCACCTGGGGAGGCAAAAAGGGAGGGTGGGGGTTAAGGGGGGAAGAGAAAGAGAGCAGGCTTGATCTATATCTAATCTATCATCTCAATCTTTATAATTATAACTATCAATGTAATAATAAGATGCATGGCAACAACTCTTGGGGGAATAGGAAATTAAGACCTAAACTATTTCACTTCCAGTTAAGACTATAATATGACACCAAAAACTCAGAATCAGTGTCTCCATGATGGGACAGTTAACTCGTAAGCTGGAATGTTAAAGGCCTGAATCACAATTAAAGAGAAAGAAAGTACTTTCTCACCTAACAGGTCTAAATGCTAAAATAGTATTTTTACAGGAAACCCACTTACTAAGTAAGGATCAGTTCCGCTGCAAAAAGACTGGTCTGGCCAAATGTTCCATTCTAGTTTTACAAAGAAACTAGAGGGTGGGAATTCTCATACATAGAACAGTACCATTTGTAGCATCAGATGTAGTATTGGATCCTGAAGGGAGATATGTGATGGTCATGGGAGACTTATCTAACTGTAAAATGATTTTGATAAATGTTTATGCACCTAATGTTGATGATAAGGAATTTATACAAAATTTATTTGCATCCATTCCCAATCTGAACACTCATAAACTTATAATGGCTGGGGGCTTTAATTGTGTTCTAAATCCACTTTTAGATAAGACTTCCTCCACAGGGGAACGCAACTAACACCGCAAAGATAATTACAAAGTTTTAACTGATCACAACTTATCAGATCCCTGGAGGTTTTTAAACCCAAATTCAAGAACATATTCTTTCTACTCACCAGTACATCATTGCTACTCAAGGATTGATTACTTCTTTATAGATAATAACTTTTGCCTAAGATTAAATCTTGTAAATACGATGCTATTGTTATTTCAGACCATGCTCCGATGATCTTGGAGCTGAAATTACTAAGCCCCATACACTCACCCCGCAGATGGCGTCTCAATCTGCTTCTATTAGCTGACGAGAATTGTACTGAATTTATATCCAAACAAATTGAATTCTTTCTAGAGACAAATACATCCCTGAGATCTCTGCAGGAACACTCTGGGAAACTCTTAAGGCCTTCTTAAGAGGACAGATTATCTCATATCTTTCCCACAGAAATAAATCCGAGCAAGAAAGTAGCAGAGATAAAAAGCGAAATTACTAAAATAGATAAAGAACATGCCAGACTACCAAGCGAGACTCTACATAAGAGGAGGCAGGCTCTACATTCAGAATTAAACCTCTTGACAACTAAAGAAACCGAACAACTAATTTACAAATCCAGACATCATTATTATGAACATGGAGAAAGCTAATAAGCTTTTAGGCAACAAATTCACAAGCAAAGAAGTGCAACGCAATCTCGGTAATTACTAACGAATGGAGATAAAATCATCGAACACAAAAATATAATGTGCACTTTTAGAGACTACTATAAATCCTATATACTACTGAGTTTAAAGAAGACAATATACAATCTAATGCATTTCTGGATAAATTACAGATACCACAAATTGAGCTATTAGTGTGGAGGAGCTCGATAAACCTCTGTCATTATCAGAATTACTGGATGCTATAAAGTCACTCCAAGGTGGAAAAGCAGCAGGCCCTGACGGCTACCCTGCAGAGTTTTACAAGAAATTCTCGCTCAGCTAGCTCCCTCCTATTAGCAACATTTACAGAAGCCAGAGATAACCAATCTCTTCCACAAACCTTTCGCCAAGCACTAATCACTGTCTTTCCAAAACAAAATAAGGACTTATTACAATGTGCATCATACAGACCAATTTCACTTCTGAATAACGAGCGTTAAAATACTCTCTAAAATCATAGCTAGAAGGATGGAGAAAGTGCTCCCTCAATAATATCACAAGACCAAACTGGATTTATTAGGGGCCGACACTTATCTTCAAATCTTCGACGCCTGTTTAATGTAATATACTCACCAACTAAATCAAACACCCCAGAAATATTATTATCATTGGATGCAGAAAAAGCATTCGACATGATTGAATGGAAATACCTTTTTACTATTTTGGAGAAGTTTGGGTTTGGCCAACATTTGTGCATGGATTAAATTACTGTATACTAACCCAGAAGCTTCAGTTTGCATCAATAACATTTGCTCAGACTACTTTAAACTAGACGTGGCACAAGACAAGGATGCCCTTTGTCACCACTGCTGTTTGCAATTGCCATTGAACCACTGGCAATACATTGTCGAAATACTGATCAGATAAAGGGGATTAGCAGAAGGACTGGAACAGAAAATCTCATTATATGCAGATGACATGGTACTGTATATATCGGACCAGAAAATTCTGTGCCTGCAGTCTTAGCAGCACTCACAGAATTTCAAAGCTCTCTGGTCTCAGAATTAATCTGAATAAAAGTGTACTCTTTCCGTGAATTCGCTAAGCATATAATATTAGATTAGACACCCTTCCTTTTATCATTGCAGAACAGTTTAAATACCTGAAACATCACAAGTAAACATAAAGCTCTTTATCAAAAAATGTTGTAGCCTGTATGGAAAAAATTAAACAAGACTTGCATAGATGGTCAACCCTTCATCTCACACTAGCTGGAAGAATTAACACTGTTAAGATGAATATTCTTCCTAAGCTCCTTTTTTTATTTCAAAACATACCAATATACATTAATAAATCGTTCTTTAAGCAATTAGATTCAACAATAACCTCATTTATTTGGAATTCTAAACATCCACGCATCAAAAGAGCGACCTACAAAGACAAAAGGCAGAAGGCGGCATGGCTCTACCTAACTTCCAGTTTTATTACTGGGGCAAATATACAGTCGATAAGAACCTGGACACAAATAGAAGAACATACACAGGCATGGACGCATTAGAAGTAAAATCCTGCAGTACTTCTTTGTATTCCTTGCTTTGTGCTCCAATAAACACACGTTATCGGCAATACACTAATAACCAATTGTGCTCCACTCACTTAGAATCTGGAACCAATGTAGAAAGCATTTTAAGACGGAGAAGCTTCTTCTGTGGCACCCTGCAAAAGAACCACCTCTTTCAACCCTCACAAACATATGCAGTTTTTAATATCTGGAAAAATTTGGAATTAACTTGCTTAGAGACCTTTATATAGACAACGCTCTTTGCATCCTATGAACAATTACGTTCCAAATTTAACATTCCAGCTACAAATTTCTTTCACTATCTTCAAATCAGGAACTTTGTTAAACAGAACCTTCCAGATTTTCCTCATCTTGCACCCTCATCCACGCTGGAAAAATTATTGCTCAATTTCAAGGAGTTAGACTCCATCTCTACAATATATAAAATCCTTTTACAATCCCTTCCTTTCAAAGATCCAAGAGGACACTGGGAAAATGACCTCTCAATTAATATATCAGAAAAGGAGTGGAAAGTAGCAATGCAGAGAATTCACTCAAGCTCCATATGCAAAGCATACAATTATACAACTCAAATTATATATCGAGCACATCTGTCTCGACTAAAACTCTCCAAAATGTTTCCAGGGCATGATCCAACCTCACTATTCCCCAGCCCCAGCCTCACTAGGTCACATGTTCTGGGCCTGCTCCAAATTAACATTATTCTGGACAAAAATTTTTAATTACCTCTCAGACAGTCTTGGACTCACAATCCCTCCTAACCCATTAACAGCTGTGTTTGGGGTTCTTCCAGAGGGTCTTAAAGTGGAGAAAGACAAACAAACTGTGATTGCATTCACTACACTGTTGGCGAGACTTATTCTGATAAACTGGAAGAACCCAAACTCTCCTCTTTAAGTCAGTGGGAAACTGATGTGTTATATTATTTAAAATTGGAAAAAATCAAATACTCAGTTAGAGGATCTGTGCAGACTTTTTCAAAACATGGCAGGATCTAATCAGTAATATTTTGAAATGATTTTATAAAGCACAGAGAATTTGTTGATTTAGGTATTTTTAAAAGCCTTAAATTTTACACCGTTGGTTGCTCTCTCTCTCAAGGGTGGGGATCGATCTGTTCTTAGCATAATTCTTTTTTTTTTGTAAAACCTTGATTGCTATGTATTGATTGTAATAAAATTAATAAATAAATAAATAAAAAATAAAAATACTACTACTGGAATGACAAACATATACAGAGAAAATTTGCTATTTTTAAATAGAATCCCTGAAGCCTATGAAAAAACTCGTAATCCTGGGCCACCTTAAATTTCTTCACACCTCTCCAACAGCGTCTTTTGTTTTGTAATGTGTAGATCAGCACAAGCAGCAAGCAGCCTGCTGTCTCATCCACCCCACTGCCGCAGTCAACTTGGGCAAAAGGTTCTCCCAGCTCAAGTCTTGTTTATCTCGGTGTGATGCGCCTGTAGTTGTATAAAGTAAATAATATATCGGTATTTTGAACATATGAACTTCATGTGTGTTTTGTGTCTACAACAATTTAATTAAATGTAGGATGACAGGAAATGTGAGAAAGCGATTATGTTTTTAGTGGCACGAAAGAGGAAGTATGAAAGCTTCCATAGAAAAATGTCCATTTAAGAATGAAAAGAAACAAAAGACCCTGTGCAGTTAAACAAATGTCTGGTATAGAGCACCTGAAAAAAGAGAGGACAATAACTTACCCCTAGAAGCCAGGAAGCCTGAAGCGTGAAGTGCAAGTGATTAACAAACAGGACCACATCCATGACTGGAATACACTCAATCTTTACTGACCAAATAATGCTTATGCTACAAACCTAAGAAAGTCCAGGTTGCTTTCAGAAATGTGACAGTGTATTCTGTGTTTTTCTTCCCTTTTTTTTTTAATTATAGCGCAGAGTTTCTTCTTGCCTATTTGTCTACTCTATCAATGCTGTTGTTTAAATATATTGGATATATTCAGGCATGGAGGCAACTTGTTTTCAATCCTATTTTTTGTAAAAATGTATCTATTTGTATGGAATGATTAAAATGAAATTAATAAAATTAAAAAAAATACTAGGATATGGATCTTTTAACAACACAAGTGAGTGGCAGCAGTAATTAAAATTAAAACCATTGGGTCTATCGGGTGTGCAGTTTGTTGTGTCTGACAACATTCAGATGCTAGCGTGGATTTTCACAATGGGTTCACAACCGTAACAGCAGACTGAGATGCTAAACACGTGGGGCAAAAACAAAGGTGAGGGACCTGCACTATTTATTAACATCAGAGGGTGTAACCAGGGCACGTAACAGTTAAAACAATCTTCTTTCTGTTAGGACATTGAATTGTTAGCAGTGGGTGTCCATTCATACTACATGCCCAGGGAGTTTTCTCACATCGTTGCAGTTGTTCTTTACAGTTGCACTGACAAGCTGAATAGGCGAGCAGGATCTGTGGTTGGCATGGCAATGGACTCTTTAGTGACAATGGCAGACAGGAGAACACAATGCAAGCTGCTGTCTCCTATCGACAATTAGCATCACCACACCATATACCACCAGAGTTAAGCAGAGCAGTTTGTTTAGTGGTAGGCTGCTTTCACAGATATGGAAAGATACAAAAAATCTTTTGTTGCCCAGAGCCATTAGACTCTTTAACTCTTCCCAACAGGGACGGGGGGCATTGAGTTCTGGGCTTGATGATTCTTCTCTGCTCTTGTGGTGACTACCTCATAGCTATATTAACTATGTATAACAGCTAATATTTATTGGTTGTTACTGTATAGTGCAACCTTTTTCATAATGTGTCACTTTAAACATGTTACCCAATTAGCATAAACCATGTCACTTAATTATCTGTCACTTTAATATTATGTGCCACCTGTCACCGGTGTTAGTATTATTTTCACAATTCCTATTGTACTGGCATTATTGTATGCACTATCCATATTACCTGTATTGGACTGTAAGATTCCAATCCCAGTGTACTCTCATTGTATTTGACAGGGTACTTACTTAATGTTAGTTGTATATTATTTACTTTAATATTTGTATCTAACTTGGTACAATTCTTGGCTACTTGTAATTACAAACCGGATTCCAAAAAAGTTGGGACACTATACAAATCATGAATAAAAACTGAATGCAATGATGTGGAGGTGCCAACTTCTAATATTTTATTCAGAATAGAACATAAATCACGGAACAAAAGTTTAAACTGAGAAAATGTATCATTTTAAGGGAAAAATATGTTGATTCAGAATTTCATGGTGTCAACAAATCCCCAAAAAGTTGGGACAAGGCCATTTTCACCACTGTGTGGCATCTCCCTTCTTCTTACAACACTCAACAGACGTCTTGGGACTGAGGAGACCAGTTTCTCAAGTTTAGAAATAGGAATGCTCTGCCATTCTTGTCTAATACAGGCCTCTAACTGTTCAATCGTCTTGGACCTTCTTTGTCGCACCTTCCTCTTTATGATGCGCCAAATGTTCTCTATAGGTGAAAGATCTGGACTGCAGACTGGCCATTTCAGTACCCGGATCCTTCTCCCACGCAGCCATGATGTTGTGATTGATGCAGAATGTGGTCTGGCATTATCTTGTTGAAAAATGCAGGGTCTTCCCTGAAAGAGATGACGTCTGGATGGGAGCATATGTTGTTCTAGAACCTGAATATATTTTTCTACATTGATGGTGCCTTTCCAGACATGCAAGCTGCCCATGCCACACGCACTCATGCAACCCCATACCATCAGAGATGCAGGCTTCTAAACTGAGCGTTGATAACAACTTGGGTTGTCCTTGTCCTCTTTGGTCCGGATGACATGGCGTCCCAGATTTCCAAAAAGAACTTCAAATCGTGACTGCTGACCACAGAACAGTCTTCCATTTTGCCACACTCCATTTTAAATGATCCCTGGCCCAGTGACAACGCCTGAGCTTGTGGATCTTGCTTAGAAATGGCTTCTTCTTTGCACTGTAGAGTTTCAGCTGGCAACGGCAGATGGCACGGTGGATTGTGTTCACTGACAATGGTTTCTGGAAGTATTCCTGAGCCCATTCTGTGATTTCCTTTACAGTAGCATTCCTGTTTGTGGTGTAGTGTCGTTTAAGGGCCGGAGATCACGGGCATCCAGTATGGTTTTACGGCCTTGACCCTTACGCACAGAGATTGTTCCAGATTCTCTGAATCTTCAGATGATGTTATGCACAGTTGATGATGATAGATGCAAAGTCTTTGCAATTTTCGCTGGTAACACCTTTCTGATATTGCTCCACTATCTTCTGCGCAACATTGTGGAATTGGTGATCTCTACCCATCTTGGCTTCTGAGAGACACTGCCACTCTGAGAAGCTCTTTTATACCAATCATGTTGCCAATTGACCTAATTAGTGTTTATTGGTCTTCAAGCTCTTCGTTATGCTCAAATTTACTTTTTCCAGCCTCTTATTGCTACTTGTCCCAACTTTTTTGGGATTTGTTGACACCGTGAAATTTTGAATCAACATATTTTTCCTTTAAAATGATACTTTTTGGGTTTAAAACGTTTGATCTGTTCGTTTTTACAAATAAAATATTGACTTTTTATTCCAAATCATTGCATTCAGTTTTTTTTCCCAATTTTTTGTGTCCAATTTTTTTGGAATTTTTGAAAATTTTCCCCCAGGATAAATAATGTATCTTTTATATATCTATTTTAAATGATGCAGTACCCCCAGTGATTAAATATCGTTGAGCACAAGTAACGAAAACAATAAGTTACTTAGAGAGGGATACTACCACATTTATAGTAAACAGGACAATAGTGGCACTGAGCTGCACTTTGTGGACAATGTTGAGATAACGTTTCAGTAACTGCAGGCTGTTTATGTAAAAATTATGGATGAACAGTAGACAGCATTAGTCTTGTACCAGAAGAGGAGGCAAACCGAGATGTGTCACCCTACAAGATGTCTGGGATTATGTCTAGGTCGAAGAAAATCAATTAGGAATACTTTGAGAGGATTAGAGAAATCTTAAATGTATTTATTTACTAGCTATGTTACCCAATTTTGCACAGGAAATTTTCTAAGACAATGGGCCTCAATTGTTGTGTCAGTTAATCAAATATATCCAAATTACTATGTAACTAACTGAGTACTTTTCTTTATACGATATTAGCAAGGTTTTTTTGATTATTATTAGTTCACTAGAGTGACTTACTCTTGAACATGCTACATATTTGCCCTAAAGTAAAACATTTGTTCCAGTTCCTGCTTTTCCTATGACTGACCTTGGCTGCTTCTTGACGTCATCGCAAAGCACAGTTTCACAGAAGATTGCATTCATTTTAAGTCAAACAGGTAAAATAATGGGAATTTGGGGTATAAATATAACTTCATCATGTAGACGCCTGTAAAAATATTAGTTTAATTTACATAGCACAAGCATTGAACATTTTAAGCATTGTATGGAAAAGAACAGGTGAAAAGAATAATACAGTGAACTACATAAAGCATACACTTCAGAAAGCTTTTATAGTTGTTGGTGTTTGTGTGGAAGAGACTGTAGCAGGATTTTGTAGTACAGAACATCACCAAAAGTGACAATCATGAAAAATTATTTAAAGTTGATTCATGCAAAGCTAAATACTGCTGAAGTCTCAATTCAAATATGCTGTTCACAGTAACAGACGGATGCTTGGCCAAGTGCATCACATCTCCACTGTCCCCCTACCAGAATATCGCCAGTAGATTAAGTTAAATCTGTTTTGTTTAGTGAAAGAGTTTGCAATAGTGAAATTTACTAAAAACAGGAATATGAGAGTTTTGGAGCGTAGAAGGAAAGAAAGGTAGATTGCAACATAAAGTTTTGGCAACACTGCATACACTGGGTTTGACAACAAATTTCTCAGAATAGGGTCTACCTTAAAAAAATAAAGGGGAAACGGGTCTTATGTAAATACAACATGTATAAATGAAATCCAAGCTGAGATAAAAGACAGACTCTAAAATAAATGCAATAATGCAGCAAGACTATGAAATTGTCATTCCAAAGTTGGGGAAAAAAAAAAAAAAAAAACGCTGTATGATGCTCATACAGTAATTAAACTTTGTGAGAACTGATGAAATTATTGAGCAACAAACTGGCTGATGGGAATTGTAGTCCCAAATGCATACAGTTTGCAAATAAAATAGGTGTGTACATTACTGGATCAGTTGAATGTAACTGACTATGTTTACAGTCACAGCACCTGTCAATAGTGCATAGCAGCGTTGCTAAGCATGTCTTCTTTGAGCTTTACTAAACTTTACTCTCTTTCTTCATTTCTGCAGAAAGCATTAATTTGCATAAAGTAGTATACCCCATTTCTCACTAGGATTGCTGTCAGCAATGCAGAGACACGTACATAAGAATGCTCCACTCACCATAGCACTATTAATGACAAATATCAACAAACAGAAAAAACACGTCACTAATTTTCTTTTTTCTACAATGTCACCAGATTTCAATTAAAAACATCAAGGCATTTTTGAGATTTTGGGGTATTAAGTTTTCTATTGTGGATTTTGTAACCCCTAAATACTGAAATATCAAAATATCCTTTCTTAAATCAGTAACTACTTGCCTAGATGTATCACCCTGCCAAAAAAAAGTGTTTTTTTTGTTTTTGATGAGTGAGTAAAACTTTGCATTATATATATATATATATATATATATATATATATATATATATATATATATATATATATATATATATATATATATATATATATATATATATATATATAAAACCCCAATAAAACCCTTTTTCCCCTCTTGTTTTCGAACCCCAAGCCTGCCCGGTACCTTTTTGTCTTCCCCCGATATGGGATAAAAATTAAAATTTTTAAAAAATTTTTATTTTCGGGGAATTGTTACTTTTCAACAAGCTTTAAAACTGGTGACTGTTTATTTCTTTTCTATGAAAAAAAACACAATCAACTTTTCAAATGTTTGGCCTGTGATTTTTAATTGTCTTTGCAAAAGCTATTCCATTTTAAAAAAATGGATATCAAGATCTCCCCTTTTTTCAATTAATCCAAAAAATATTACATTACCTTTCTTTGATAACCCCCTTTTTTTCCGTAATTTTGGGATTGGAAGACCCACGGTTAAAAGTTGTGATAGTCTTGGGATATTGTAAGTTGTTTTCTCTTCCATCATCACCACCAACTGTTTCAGAATCTATTATACCCATTTAACAAATCTCCGTGAACGATTAACATTTTTTGGGTGCATTTAAACCCTTTTTTTTTTTTGGGGAGGACTGTGGTCTTGTTTGAAAATGTTTGGGGGACTGACTTGAAAAAATCTCAAGGCAAAAATCCGTCTCGTGGTTTGAAAAATTTTCTTCCCAAAAATCGCCAAAAAATCTAAAGTTGAAGAATTATTTTTTATAAGAGATATATATATATAGAAAAAATATATATATATATATAGATATAGATATATATATATATATATATATATATATAGTAAAAATAAAATATATATATATATATATATATATTTTTATATATATATATATATAATATACCACAAAAAGAAACGCCCTTTTTTGGACTGTGTATTTCAACAATAATGTTTTAAAAAATCCAAATAAATTTGATCTTCAAAAGGTTACTCTTGAACATGCTACATATATTTGCCCTAAAGTAAAACATTTGTTCCAGTTCCTGCTTTTCCTATGACTGACCTTGGCGTTTCTTGACGGTCATCGCAAAGCACAGTTTCACAGAAGATTGCATTCATTTTAAGTCAAACAGGTAAAATAATGGGAATTTGGGGTATAAATATAACTTCATCATGTAGCACGTCCTGTAAAAATAGTAGTTTTAATTTACATAGCACAAGCATTGAACATTTTAAGCATTGTATGGAAAAGAACAGGTGAAAAGAATAATACAGTGAACTACATAAAGCATACACTTCAGAAAGCTTTTATAGTTGTTGGTGTTTGTGTGGAAGAGACTGTAGCAGGATTTTGTAGTACAGAACATCACCAAAAGTGACAATCATGAAAAATTATTTAAAGTTGATTCATGCAAAGCTAAATACTGCTGAAAGTCTCAATTCAAATATGCTGTTCACAGTAACAGACGTGCATGCTTGGCCAAGTGCATCACATCTCCACTGTCCCCCTACCAGAATATCGCCAGTAGATTAAGTTAAATCTGTTTTGTTTAGTGAAAGAGTTTGCAATAGTGAAATTTACTAAAAACAGGAATATGAGAGTTTTGGATGTAGAAGGAAAGAAAGGTAGATTGCAACATAAAGTTTTGGCAACACTGCATACACTGGGTTTGACAACAAATTTCTCAGAATAGGGTCTACCTTAAAAAAATAAAGGGGAAACGGGTCTTATGTAAATACAACATGTATAAATGAAATCCAAGCTGAGATAAAAAGACAGACTCTAAAATAAATGCAATAATGCAGCAAGACTATGAAATTGTCATTCCAAAGTTGGGGAAAAAAAACGCTGTATGATGCTCATACAGTAATTAAACTTTGTGAGAACTGATGAAATTATCTGGAGCAACAAACTGGCTGATGGGAATTGTAGTCCCCAAATCGCATACAGTTTGCAAATAAAATAGGGTGTGTACATTACTGGATCAGTTGAATGTAACTGACTATGTTTACAGTCACAGCACCTGTCAATAGTGCATAGCGTTTGCTAAGCATGTCTTCTTTGAGCTTTACTAAACTTTACTCCTCTTTCTTCATTTCTGCAGAAAGCATTAATTTGCATAAAGTAGTATACCCCATTTCTCACTAGGATTGCTGTCAGCAATGCAGAGACACAGTACATAAGAATGCTCCACTCACCATAGCACTATTAATGACAAATATCAACAAACAGAAAAACCGCCACTAATTTTCTTTTTCTACAATGTCACCAGATTTCAATTAAAACATCAAGGCATTTTTGAGATTTTGGGGTATTAAGTTTTCTATTGTGGATTTTGTAACCCCTAAATACTGAAATATCAAAATATCCTTTCTTAAATCAGTAACTACTTGCCTAGATGTATACCCCTGCCAAAAAAGTGTTTTTTTTGTTTTTGATGAGTGAGTAAAACTTTGCATTATATATATATATATATATATATATATATATATATATATATATATATATATATATATATATATATATATACACACACACATACATACACTTTGCCCCCTGCTTGCTTTGCTCGCCAACCCCCAAGCCTGCGCTACGTGCTAGCCTCTTTGTGCTTCTGCCGCTCGCATATGGGGATACGAATGTACAATTTAAAACAGATTTTTATTTTCATGGGAATTGTTACATATGCATCAACGCAACGTATAACTGCCCGTGACTGAATTTCATTTCTTTCTCTCTATGAAATAAAACATTCAACTCAACTTTTTCAAATGTTTGGCTCTGTGATTTGTTAATTGTCTTTGCAAAAGCTATTCTAACATTTTAATACAAATGGCATATCAAGATCTCCTTTGTTGTCAATGTAATCGCGGAAGAAGTATTACATTACCTTTCTTTGATACACCCTTCTTTCTCCAGTAATTTGTGCATTGGAAGACCTGACGTTGTTAACAGTTGTAGATAGTCTTCGGGATATTGTAAGTTGTTGGTTTCATCTTCCGCACGATCACCACCAACTGTTTCAGCATAGTCTATTGATACCCATTTAACAAATCTGCCGTGTAACCGATTAACATTTTTGGATGCATTTAACCAATTTTCTGTGTCATTTCTCGTTGTTGGAGGACTGTGGTCTTGTTTGAAAATGTTTGAGAGGAGGGCGTGACTTGAAAAAATCTCAAGGCAAAAGTCCCGTCTCGTGGGTCTTGAAAAAATCTCTCTTCCAAAAAGTCGTCTCCAAAAAGTCTCATGAAGTTGAAGAATTATTTTATATAAGAGATATATATATATATATATATATATATATATATATATATATATATATATATATATATATATATATATATATATATATATATATAGATAGATAGATATATATATATATATATATATATATATATATATATATACATATACTCAGCAAAAAAGAAAACGTCCTTTTTCAGGACTGTGTATTTCAACAATAATGTTTTAAAATCCAAATAACTTTACAGATCTTCATTGTAAAGGGTTTAAACAATGTTTTCCATGCATGTTCAATTAACCATAATCAATTAATTAACATGCACCTGTGGAATGGTCATTAAGACCTTAGCAGCTTACAGAAAGTAGGCATTTAAGGTCACAGTTCTAAAACGCAGGACACTAAAGAGACTTGTCTACCGACTGTGAAAAACACCCAAAGAAAGATGCCCAGGGTCCCTGCTCATCTGCGTGAAGCGTGCAATAGGCATGCTGCAGGGAGGCATGAGGACTGCTGATGTGGCTAGGGCAATAAATTGCCATGTCCGCACTGTGAGACGCCTAAGACAGCACTACAGGGAGACAGGAAGGACAGCTGATCATCCTCGCAGTGGAAGAGCCGGATCTCAATCCCATTGAGCACGTCTGGGACCTGTTGGATCGCAGGGGTGAGGGCTAGGTCATTCCCCCAGAAATGTCCAGGAACTTGCAGGTGCCTTGGTGGAAGAGTGGGGTAACATCTCACAGCAAGAACTGACAAATCTGGTCCAGTCCATGAGGAGGAGATGCACTGCAGTACTTCAAGCAGCTGGTGGCCACACCAGATACTGACTGGTACTTTTGATTTTGAGCCTCCCTTCATTCAGGGACACATTGTGAAACATTTTAGTTTATGTCTTATGGTGTTGACTCTTTTACTGTTCATACAAATATTTACACATTAAGTTTACTGAAAGTAAAACAGTTGAAAGTCAGAGGACGTTTCTTTTTTTCTGAGTATATATATATATATATATATATATATATATATATATATATATATACAGTAATCCCTCCTCGATAGCGGGGGTTGCGTTCCAGACCCCCCCGCGATGGGTGAAAATGCGCGAAGTAGAAACCATATGTTTCTATGGTTATTTTTAAATATTTTAAGCCCTTATAAACTCTTCCACACTGTTTATAAATATTCCCCGCAGAGTTATACAGCATAATCCCTTTGTATTCGCTTAGATATTAGGTAAGATTCATTGAAATTATGTATATAAACACACTGTTTATATACAGTAAAACCTAAATATTTTAAAGATATTGAGTGTCTCCGATATCACATGTTACAGCCATTACGATAGACATGGCACCAGCAATAAATACGTACAATGCAACAAAAATAGTATACAGTAAATGTGTGTGTACAGTGACACTAAAAGTACTGTAAGTAGAAAATTAATTATGGTTACTCACCAACAATGACACGATGACTTGTCCAATAACAATGAGTTTTATTTTACTGCACAACAAAGGAGAGCGTTACAGCCCTTAAAGGAGCCACTTCAGGCGATTGTGTAGCACTGCCGTTGTTCTTCTTCTGGCAGTCTTCAATCCAAATCCCTAAAGCAGATTCCATCCAGACTACTGCCTTATTACATCCACTTACAACTTGTTTTGCACCCTGGTTAAAAGGACACTGCGACCGTAGATCTTATATTCCTTTCCTACTTTTTAAATAAAAAGAATCGTAGCCTTCAACAAATCCAAAACATTTACCTTTTCGCAATCGTTAACATCTTCCGTTTGCGCTTTGGGCACGGCCCCTGAAGCAGTAGCAGATCGTTTTGGAGCCATAATGAAGGGCTTGACTATGCACAAAGATAAGCACAAAAGAGCACAACTCTTTACACAGCAAAACACGTTGATGCTGAATGAGCGAGACGAGACTTCCTGGTTAACACTGCATTCAGCAGGCAGGAACTTAACTGCGTGCTCTGATTGGTTAGCTTCTCAGTCAGGAGAACTTATTGCGTGCTCTGATTAGTTAGCTTCTCAGTCATCCGCCAATAGCGTCCCTTGTATGAAATCAACTGGGCAAACCAACTGAGGAAGCATGTACAGGAAGTAAAAAGACACATTGTCCGCAGAACCCGCGAAGCAGCAAAAATTTCGCGTTATATATTTAGTTATGCTTTCATATAAAATCATGATAGAGCGAAACCCAAAGTCAAAGCGCTAATATAGCGAGGGATTACTGTATATATACATATATATATATATATATATATATATATATATATATATATATATATATATATATATATATATATATATATATATAGTAGATTAAAGGGTTGCTCGCACCCTTGCACCCTCAGACACACGTCAGACACCAGGTAAAAGTCCAATAGTGATATTTATTATAACAATAATGTGCACAAAGCACTCTCCACTCCCAAATACTCCAATAACCATACAATAAACCAATAATAATCCTCCACTCTCCCAGACGCTTAGCCACCCTGCCTCCCAACTCAGCTCATTGCCTGTGATTTCCCACAGTCCTTTTATATTCCCCGACACCCGGAAGTGTTCCCAATCCAACAGTCCACAAGTCCTTATTCCTTCCGGGTCAAGGTAAACAATGCTTTTTCTCACCCCGGAAGCCCGTCGCTCTTCCTATGACGAACTTCCGGGTCATAGGCACGAAGAACTCTTGGTCCTCCCCGCAGCTCCCTCTCGTGGCCCCCATGAAATCCAGCAGGGCGGTGCATAAAAACTCCATTGACCATGATGCCCTGCTGGTCTTCTGGGGACCTCCATGCTGCAAGGAGGGCTCCACCTGGCGGCTTGGGGTATTGGCGAGGGGTACATGGCGGCCATATCTTACTATATATATATATATATATATATATATATATATAGTAAATATATTTTGTCACACACATGCGCATGGGAGGCAGCTAAAGGGCCTGAATGAGAGTAATTCCATGCCAGACCAGGGGATGATGGAGTACACTGACTCTTTGTCTCACTTCTCTGCAAACCAGTTATGGGAAATTCAACCTGGCCTTAATGACGTCACTTTCCAGTCCCGTTCCCACTGATGATGTCCATCATTCTGTGGGGTTGTTTTTCAGCTGCAGGGACAGGACGACTGGTTGCAATCGAGGGAAAGATGAATACGGCCAAGTACAGAGATATCCTGGACAAAAACCTTCTCCAGAGTGCTAAGGACCTCAGACTGGGCCAAAGGTTTACCTTCCAACAAGACAATGACCCTAAGCACACAGCTAAAATAACGAAGGAGTGGCTTCACAACAACTCTGTAACTGTTCTTGAATGGCCCAGCCAGAGCCCTTACTTAAACCCAATTAAGCATCTCTGGAGAGACCTAAAAATGGTTGTCCACCAACGTTTACCATCCAACCGGACAGAACTGGAGAGGATCTGCAAGGAGGAATGGCAGAGGATCCCCAAATCCAAATTTTGCATTTAGATGGTACCGTAAGGTTGAAGTGCTTGGGTGGTATGCAAACTCCTTTTTGCACAGTTTGCACAAAACCACGCTTTTATCAAGGCTTCAGTCGGGTAGTCTTTTGAAGCGAAATTTTCCTCCAATCAGTCCTAGCAACGCGTTTCCTTCCGACTCTTACATTTTTGTAGCTCTGATGTGTGCATCAATGTAATCGGTGTACCAGGAAATCATGCATTGACAGAAGTTCCCCTTTGCTTGGAATGCAAAGTGTGATTAAATGCGTTATTTTTTAACGTGTTATGGAGCACATGCATCGAAGCTTCTCAGCTGTGCTTGTGCTAAGAAAAGGAAACATTTTAAAAATAGCGTAACATGATTGTCAATGTAACCTTTTGTAAGTAGTGCCTGGAGGATTCAGAGTGTGGAGAAACTCTAGAGACAGTGTGTGTATTAACTTGTGGAATTTTCTGTGAGTATTTGGTGGCAGCGTCACAAAGTTGCTTCCGCAAGACTGCGTTACCTGCGGAGCTCAGCTCAGAGCGAAATGAGGTGAATGGGAGGGGAGATGATGATGTGACTCCCCCACCCGCCTTGACTGTCAATCCCACCACAAACACAGTCTCTCGGAATTTGCATAAGCACAGCCCTTCACCAGCAATTTTAACTTAGTTACAAAGTGATCAAAACTCTCATTTATACCCTGCGCCCTCTCATTAAACTTGTATCCCGTGATTAGCCGTGGGCATGACAAACGGCAGCGGCAGCCTGTCTATGAACTTAATTTAAACTTTAGGTTTACACCGTGCTTTGTTTTCAAAGTAGCTGCAGTCATGAATATGCTTGTGTCACTCGCTCGCTTCTTATTGTTTCACTGCCTTCTCAATTGCATAATGCATGTTTTCTTCAGCGCTTTTTGGAGCTCTTCATTGTTTTCTATGTACTGCGTTGACAGTCAGTTCACATGATTACGTGGGAGGCGTGATGATGTCACACGAAACTCCGCACCCCACGGCCATCGAGCTCAACTCCATTACAGTATATGGAGAAAAATAGGTTCCAGTTATGACCATTATGTGTAGAATTTCGAAATGAAACCTGCCCAACTTTTGTAAGTAAGCTATAAGGAATGAGCCTGCCAAATGTCAGCCTTCCACCTTACACAGGGAGTTGGAGAATTAGTGATGAGTGAGTGAGTCAGTGAGGGCTTTGCCTTTTTATTAGTATATATATATATATATATATATGTACATATTATGACACATGAGTCACTGTCTTGCACATAAGGCGGAGTCACAGTACTTTAGCAAAACCAGCTTTATTCAACTTGAAACAGGAACAGCAGAGTTATTTATTGCAGTGAGAGTTCCCACTCTGCTATACACAGACACAGCAAATTGGCAAAGTTGTGGCCAAGTTATACTGTTCCCTGCATTTATAATGTCCCTTGCATCACCCATTGGCGACTGTGCTGCAAACCTGTGATTTCCTTCTGCAACAGAGGAGCAGTCCTTCACAGACGCAGCAGGCACGTATTGACGTCTACTGTGTGTGTGTGTGTGTGTGTACACACACACACACACACACACACACACATATATATATATATAGTGGTGTGAAAAACTATTTGCCCCCTTCCTGATTTCTTATTCTTTTGCAT
>NW_024382356.1:0-11666 GCF_016835505.1 Polypterus senegalus
ATTTTTTGAATTTTTTTATTTTTTTTTTTTTTTGGGTTTGAAAGTTTAATTTCTTCTTTCGGATCTGTATGTGTTGGCCTCAAAACAGCTAAGATGTGCCTTTTAAGTCAACTAGTGATTTAAAACTGGCTCTTTATAGTATGTGAGTAATTAAGTGCAAGTGGGCCAGTAGTGAACACTGTCCCGTCTGGGGAGAGGGAAAGGATTACACCAAAAGCTGTCAGGATATGCTATAGCCAACCATGACTCCAAATTGCTTTACACAGGTTTTAGAATGTTACATTATATTATTGTAGCCTACCAAAATTACATGTAAGGAAATGCATATAATGCATAACATAAAACAGCATAAACATATCAGGCAGAGAGAATTAAGTAACATTCTTCAGCAAAGAAAGAAAAATATATTAAACACGAATGCCAACACTGTAGTAATGTTGACTGGGAAATAAAGCATTAGAAATGATTGACTGCATTAACACCAAAAATCCAGATGCTCACTGAATTATTCATCTGTTAAAAAGAATAATCTGTCAACAAGTGGTTTATCATTGAGCATAATTACCCTGCAAAAAAGTGTGAGTGTGACTTTATATGATTATCATATAAGCCAGTAATTATAAGTGAGGAATCCAAAATTTTAATAGCTTTGTGAGAGTGTGAAAAAACGCTTTCAAAATCTCTTTGGTTTTCAAGAAATATGCAGCTCTGTTTGATGATTTTACATACACAAAGAGTCATACTTACAGTCTTACCAAAAGTAATGAGGTAAAGAAAAAGGATATGTACAAAGTGAAATCCTTAAAATTATAGACCCCCCAAAATCCACACCACTCCCCAACAAGTCAAACTTAGAAGCAAACACCAAAGTGAGCCTAGAATTCTAACTGATAATTCATATACTGCTGCTAAGCTGCAGGTAATGCCTAAGACTGAAGGATCATGTATTTAGAAAGTGTGAATATGAAAGTATGTCCACAATCTGAATATCATTAAAAAAAATGAAACCACTTTAGTGGCTCAAGGTTTAAGCCAGTTAGCAGTGTTGCCTCAAAGCTTCAAGAGGCTGGATTTCGCTGGCCTGTCTGTGTAGCGCTTTTATGGTCTTTCCATGAAATCCAAATTAGAAAAACTATCAGTTCTAAATTTGCCCAATGTGAGTGAGTGCATAAATATAACTGTGATGTACTGACCCATTATTAATGAATGGTTCCTGCCTAGCACTTGATGCTATCAGGATCGAAATTTGATATAAGTGATTTTAGTATAGAAAAATGTGGTTTGAAAGATTCATTATATTTATACTTCTGTAAATGATAAACAGTTTGACATACTGTAGCTACCATAATGAAATCAGTCAACTACCTTAAATTGACCATGAACTATATTTTAAAACAAATATTTAGATATGCCGTGGCTACTGGAGGTCACCATCATTCAGGCACTCCTAGAACCGGGGTAGGCAAACTTTTTTGTTGGCAGAATACATCCAGCAGGGGGCTCTTGCTCCCTGTGATTGTGTTCTTTATAGAATTGCAGGACATTTTTGAACCTGTATATATACTCCTTCAGTAACATTGGTGGAAATTAAAGGAGAGAAATATGGTACAAAAAGATATATATATATATGTATAAATAGAAGTGAAGGTCTGTGATGTGGTTTGCATATGTATTGCTACAAATCCATAAAGGGAGAAAATAAATCACGTATCTTAAAATAGTTTTTTATTCCTGAGCTTTCGACACCATCATCTGAGGAAAATGATTATACATACAGAAATCAAAGGCAACATATAGCAAATGAGGAAGGGGGGGTGTAGGAGAGTGTAAGAGGGTTGGATTAGTAAAGGTGGGATTCAGAGGGTGTTGGTCATAAAGTCTTATTTAATATGTGGATATTTCTCTTTTTAAGCCTGCATATGCTGGAGTACATGTCCAAGTATCTGTTAACAGCGTTTTCATTTGAGAGCCATGATTCTGCCAGCTCTCCACCACTCTTAGTTTTTGCCCTGAATCTTACTTGCACCATATCCCAATTAAATGTGTGTCTGATTCAACTGGTATTTGCATATATCAGAGACCATGAGTACTTCCTTCCAACAGCATTGCAATGTACTGGTATATCTGTTGCGAGTGTCTTAGATGTTTGTCCTATGGATACGCAGCTGGGCATGAACTGTATGGTATACCGCATGCTACTTTTCGGTCTGTACTGCAGATTTCTTGATTTTGGCAATAAAAAGAACTGTCCATAGAGTGTTCCCCAGTTTATGTGCTACTTCAATGCCTGATCTGGAGATGATGTGTGCTGTGGTTTCTGATATGCCACGGTGATAAGGAAGACTGTACCAGGAAGAATGGGAGATTGATGCCAATTGTTTACTGAGGTCTGAAGCATCTCCTATGCGTATTGTTTGATAAATGTTTTGGAGTAGCCATTAGATGTAAACAGATGGAACAGATAACGTATTTCATTCTTTTTACTTTCCTTTGTGTTTAACAATGTTTTAACACAACTCTGTTTATATATCTAGGAAATCTAGCACTTGTTAATGAAAAATATTAACTTTAAAAACACATGCTTCAATTAATTAATTAATTAAACATTTTTATTAAAGACTATTAAGAGCAATGAGCAATGTTCAGATGCCAATAAGAGAGCAATATTAACGCAAAGTAACTTCACTATGACGCTGTTCAAGTCATGCACATAAGAATGCTTTCTTCTGTACAAACTATTAATATGAGCAGAGATGTTGGACATCCCAAGAATTAATTCATTGTTAGGATTTGTATCTATTAGCAAACTCAAGTACTTGCTTTTACAACTTTTATTTATGGGAAGACCTGTTTGCAGCTGTATGTGCTACTAAATAATAAAGGCAGTTGCACAGCATGCTTGCTAAGCTTTGAAAACAGATCTTCAGAAATCAAGCAAAAAAACTTTGACAAACTTATTTTTTAAGTTCACGATTGCATTGAAGTTCAGTTACATACTTCTGCAACACCTTTGGAACATTTTTCACAACAATAACAGTGGGAAGTTAAGCTTTTAGTTACAAGGCCCCAAAGTTGTGGAATGGTCTGTCTGCCTCTTCAGTTTCAGTTTTTACTATACATTCAGGCTGAAGACTTTAGTTTAGTATACCCTGAGTAGAGCTGCTGATTATCTGTGCATACTACATCTCTGTTGTTTGTTAGTCACAAGTACTAAAATATAAGTAATACTATATTTATAAATTGCTACTATTCCTCCTCTATTCTGTTTCTATTCTTGGTATTCTCATTTGGCACTTGGCACCACTGCTCTGCTGCCAAGATCTTTGCCTGCTACTTAAAAGTCATCTCAAATAGAGAATCAGTGGGATCGTAAGGCAGAAGGGTCCTTTCATCAGACTGGCCAGCCCAGCACTGACTCAGTTGTAGAATGGCGAATATGGAGGAGGCAGCTAGTTAGCTAAGGTCTCTAGGATTCTAAATGTGTCTGGCTTGCCTGAGTTCTTTTTTTACTATCTGACTGTGGTTCTATAATTAGCTGATGGACAGATGTTGTTTATTAGTTTAATTAGTTTCTACTTTATTTTCGATGTATTTTAATAAATCTGTATCTTTAGAGTTTAGGTTAGGATGTTAGTGCTGTATTTAGTGGAATAATCTATTGTATGGTATAATCTATTCTTGCCTTAAGAGTTGTTTTGCTGTGAAAAAACAAAGTAGTTTCTACTACTGTATTATATTGTATTTCTGAGGTGGCAATGATAAACTGGTCAATTAGCTCTGATGAGGATTAATTGTGTTCTTATTTATGTACTGTATTTACTGTATATTACATGCCCAACCTCTCTCTGAATTGCAGGAAACAAAAACCAGGCAGGGTGCCAGCCCACCGCAGGGCACACACACACACACCCGCACACCAAGCACAGTCACAAAACGAGTCAAAGACAGAAAAGGTTTGGGGCAGCCACCCATGTAATTTGGTATCCTGGCTGCAACTTCGTTTTCTTTCAAATACCAGCACTGAAGTGCTTACAACAGAGTCCAAAACAAGACTGACACAGAAGGGAAAAGGGAAGGCTTTTAAAGGGGGAGACAGGAAGTGAGGTCATAAGGGTCGGGCACGTGTTCATTGTTCATTGGTTTAGTCCCGGATGTGACATCAGGGGGCCGGAGCTGGCAAGGTCTGTCTCCATTGGCTCGGTCCCAGAAGTGACGTCCAGAGAGACAGGGGGAACCTCCCGGGGTAGGGCTACAGGGAAGTGAGAAAGAGAGTTAGTGCGCTCTGCCACATCCCGGCATGGCTCAGAACTGCCTTCACTCGAGCCCTTTAGCTGCCTCCCATGCTGCGTGTGACAAGGCCCCTCAGCCCAGACCGCGGGTCGGGCGACCTAACCGAGAGGTCGTGAACCCGAGAGAGCATCGCGTTGGCATGGAGAGCACCCGACGATGAACGAGCGAAAACTGGTAGCGGCTGCAGGGCAAGAAACCCACCGGGTGACCCCGCTGATTCGACTCCTTGTGCAGGGCCATCCACTGTAGAGGTGCATGGTCCGTGACAAGGGTGAACTCCGCCCAACAGGTAGTACCTCAGCTGAGTGATCGCCCATTTAATCGCCAGAGCCTCCCTCTCCACCGCAGCATACCTGGTCTCCCCGTCCAACAGTTTCCGCTCAGGAACATGACGGGGGTTCACACCATCGACACTTTGGCTCAGCACGGCTCCCAGGCCTGTGTCCGAAGCGTCCGTCTGGAGGATGAAAGGCAAAGAAAAGTTAGGTGCCATCAAAATAGGTGCGGACGTAAGGGCCTTCTTCAAGTCACCAAATGCAGCGCCTGTTTTGCAGTCCATACCACAATGTTCGGGCCCTCTTCTTTGTTAAATCAGTCAAGGGCGCCGCCTCAAAACCGGGTACAAACCGGCGGTAGTACCCGCTAACCCGAAAGGCTTGGACCTGCCGCTTGGTTCATGGACGGGCCATTTCAGAATGGCATCAATTTTGGAGCACTGTGGCCTTACGGTACCCACCCACCAGGTAGCCTAAATATTTGGCCTCGCTTAATCCAAAGAAACATTTCTTGGGATTAATCCGAGCCCGCCTCACCAAGTGTCCGTAATACCGCTTGGACATGCTGTAGGTGTTCCTTCCATGTGCTGGAATAGATGACCACGCCATCTAGGTAGGCAGCACTGTATGAGTTATGAGGTCAAGCACTTTGTCCACCAGACGCTGAAAGGTTGCTGGAGCCCCATGTAACCCAAATGGAAGGACACGATACTGCCAGTGTCCGCTAGGGGTACTAAACGCGTTTTTCCTTCGGAGTCCGTTAAAGGAACCTGCCAGTACCCTTTGTCATGTCAAGTGTGGTCAGGTATTGAGCCTGTCCAAGCCTCTCGAGGAGGTCGCCCACGCTGGCATTGGATAGGCATCAAATTGGGAGACTTGTTGCCGACGGAAGTCATTGCAGAACCTCCAACTCCGCCAGGCTTACCGACGCAGCACAATGGGGCTGGACCAGGGACTATAACTCTCCTCAATACACCTAGTTCCAGCATGCGCTTGATCTCAAGCTCCACTTCAGCCTTTTTGCCTCGGAAGACGGTACGGGCGCTCTCGGACAACAACCCCGGCTCTGTCACAATGTTGTGCTCAATCAGAGAGGTCCTTCCGGGTGTTCACTGACTACCTCTCGAACGGTCCGGATAACTGTTTCCAGCTCCTGCCGCTGTCTGGGACTCAAGTCTGCGCCAAAGTTAAGGTCGTGTGTGAGCAAGAGTGAGCGGGCTGGCCGGAGGAGGGATCGGGTCCCTGTCCTTCCACGGTTTCAGCAGGTTCACATGATATACCCGCTCCTTTGGCCGACGATTGGGTTGACTCACCAAATAGTCGACCAGTCCCTTCCTCTCCTTAACTTCGTAGGGGCCCTGCCAGTGGGCAAGCAACTTAGAGTGGGAGGTAGGCACTAGGACCATGACCCGATCTCCCGGGTGGAACTCCCGAGAGACGCGGCTGTTGTAGTAGCTAACCTGTGCTGCTTGAGCCTCCTCCATGTGACTTTTAAGGACAGGCCGAATCTTTCCAAATCTATCGCAGAACTGCGCCGATATACTCCAGTATGTTATGTGGTGGGAAGAGCCTCTTCTTCCCAGCCTTCTTTCAAAATATCCAATATGCCCCGAGGTTGTCGCCATACAGTAGTTCAAAGGGGGAGAACCCCGTGGAGGCTTGTGGGACTTCCCGATAGGCAAAAAGGACGAGGGGGAGGAGCTGATCCCAGTTCCTTCCATCCTCGCTGACCACCTTACGCAGCATTTGCTTGAGAGTTTGATTAAACCTCTCTACTAATCCGCCGGTTTGAGGATGATACACCGAGGTTTTAAATGCTTTATTTTCAGTAATCTGGCAGTCTCCTTGAACGTCTCCGAGGTGAAGGGGTCCCCTGGTCTGTCAAGACTTCTTTGGGGATCCCCACGCGAATACCCCTAGTAATTCCCGATGCATGGCTTTAGAGGTAGCTGAGCGCAACGGAACAGCTTCGGGTATCGTAGCATAATCCACGAGGACTAAAATGTACTTGTGTCCTCGGCTGAGGGCTCTAGAGGTCCCACCAGGTCGACCCGATTCTGTGGAAGGGAACGCCAATCAAGGGAATAGGAACAAGAGGAGCACGGTCCCTCCTAGGAATCTGTCGCAGTTGACACTGGCAGGAAGCGAAAACGCTAACCTCCCTCATTAATTCCTGGCCAGTAAAACGGAGCTTGATCCGCTCCAGAGTTTTTCGGTGCCCAGGTGGCCACCTAGGAGGTGGGGCGTGCTAGCTCGCAGACCTGCCCCGGAAGGTACGCTGCACTAGCAGCAGCCTCGCCTCTCCTGCCCGCCATGCATTGCTACACGGTAAAGGAGGTCATTATCTAACACAAAGTAGGGGCCCTGTGGCATCGACTGACTAGTGCGCTGGCCATTGACAAGGACCACTGCATTTTTTACAAACTTCAGGGAGTCGTCATTCCATTGCTCCCTTTGAAAGAAGCCGGCGCTTTTAAATTGAAACCGCAACACGGAGAGAGGGTCAGCGCCGACCACAATGGGCGTGGTTTCCTCGCGCCCGCCGCGCTGGATGACGGTCAGCCTCGCGACGCCCGGAGTTGCCACGCCAGCCAGGACGGCTGCTTCACCTCTCTGCCGGCTGATTACACGGCGTGGAGGCAGCTTGAGACGGTTCATCTCCGCCCATAACGAGGCCCAACTTAACCCCGGGAGTGGTATGTGTCTCGCTGCTTTAATGTCAGACCAGTCCCGCGCTAGTATCACCCGGTGCGGTGGATCAGGAAGGATTGCCACGGTTACTTTCTGGACTGATCCTCCGTAGCTAATGACACAAGCGGCGGTGCTGTACCAGCGGTTTCCCGTGGACACAGGTTATACTGGTCTTGAATTTTAGCCATTGTCGCTGTAGCACAAACGGCGGGCAACAATGGAAATGTTGCTGCCGGAATCGAAGCAAGGGAAGTTTTAAACCCGTTAACGATCACCACGCCTGTATGCGGGACCGCCAACGGGTTTGTCAGAGCACACCAAGCCCTCCTCCCTCCACCTGCATTCCTCCTCGCCTCCAAGCGGTTTTGCCGCGCGCCGCCGGACGCCATGCAAGCTCCGGTTATACAGGGAGGGGCTAGGTCTTGGGACATACCCCGCTGAGTTTGGCAGAAGGACGGTTCTGCTCTCCCAGAGTGTGAGGCCGCCTCTGTGTTTCCAGAAGCTCTATGAGCTCAGACATGTTCTTAAACTGCACGCCCCAGACCGGCTGGGGGAAGCCCTGGGGAAGGAGTTTCAGGAGCAGATAGCACGCTACCTGCTCAATGACCTGGTGGGGCTTGTTTTCCAAGGGCCGTAGCCACTGCCATACTTTTGCCCATAAGGACCAGGCTTGTTTACTGGTCCGCCTCTCAGGGTCCAACCTCCACTTGTTATTTTACTCACCTGCCAGTCTGGGGCACCCCAAGGTGGTAAAGGGGCTGTGGTTTCACTGGGGGCAGGCACTCTCCCCAAGAGAGCATACTGAGTCCCTCTTGTCTCCCTCCAGGGCAGCCCACTGGTGAGCCCCACCCGCACACTCCCTGGCCTCTAGATGGCCTAGTTCTGCGTGCTGGGAGCGGAGCCCGCACCGGTCTCGCCAACCACGGGGCACCCTCCCCGCCTGAATACTCGGCCCCGGTACGCTCCCACCTGGGTGTTTTGCAGGTCCTGTCCCCTTCTCTTCTGGGACTTCTCCATCCTGCCGACTACGCCACTGTCACAAAACGAGTCAAAGACAGAAAAAGGTTTGGGGCAGCCACCCATGTAATTTGGTATCCTGGCTGCAACTTCGTTTTCTTTTCAAATACCAGCACTGTAGTGCTTACAACAGAGTCCAAAACAAGACTGACACAGAAGGGAAAAGGGAAGGCTTTTAAAGGTGGAGACAGGAAGTGAGGTCATAAGGGTCGGGCACGTGTTCATTGTTCATTGGTTTAGTCCCGGATGTGACATCAGGGGCCGGAGCTGGCAAGGTCTGTCTCCATTGGCTCGGTCCCAGAAGTGACGTCCAGAGAGACAGGTGGAACCTCCCGGTTAGGTCTACAGGGAAGTGAGAAAGAGAGTTAGTGCGCTCTGCCACATCCCGGCATGGCTCAGAACTGCCTTCACTGAGCCCTTTAGCTGCCTCCATGCTGCAGTGTGACAGCACACACTAGGGACAATTTAGGATGCGCAAATGCACCTAACCTGCATGTCTTTGGACTGTGGGAGGAAACGAGGAGCACCAGGAGGAAACCCAAACAGACACGGGAGGAACATGCAAACTCTTCATGCGCGGAGGGACCGGGAAGCAAACCGGGTCTCCTAACTGCGCAGGCAGCAGCAGTACCCAATGCACCCTTCAGGGATACCACTGATAAAATCACCACATACATACTTAAATCTTTAAAAACATATACACAAGACACATCAAGCAAGCATCAAATATACCCAATTACCATCTATGCGGTTGCTTATATGAACTATAAAATGTTAGGTCATTGATTTATGTTTTGACTAACACCTATGTACGCATGACAACTTACTATGCATACATCAGTCGATTCTAGCATCATCTTGTTAACGCCACTTTTACACCATTGGCTAGAATATTAGATATTTCTATGAGTAGCCCGGGGCTGCTTGCACCTGTGTAACAACACTGGATGCAACCCATAGATTGTAGTTTGCCTACTCTTGCCCTCGAATTAAGGGGCATCATGGGATAAGTGATATTAAAGATAGAGTACCTTGGCACAGATCTGGCTACAGAGACAGGCCTTCAGCCAAAAGAAAAACAGACAAGCTGGAAATGAGTTAAGAAAAATTGTAGATTAACAGGTCAAACACCCCTTGGCATTCCAGTATTTAAGCAGTGCAGCCATATCCCTTAATGTTTTTCTATGTGATTGTTTGTCATATTCTCTTAGTGTTGTTCTTCTTCATAGGCTGACCGTGATACGCCATATTACAGAAACATTACGAGTGGATTTAGCTGTTTTGCATTTGGTTGAAATGAAAGTTAAATAGAGTATCTGTGAAGGTGCACTATAACTTAAAATGTGATCATGCAATTGATCAAATTAATAAGGTAATTGTTTTGGGAAAATATAGCTTTAAAGTTTTCTTACTATTTTTGAAATTGTGAGCATTTTTATGTACAGCATTGGGAAATCAATGAAAAATGATGATTGCTGACATTTGACTTTTGCCAGCCCTACTCAATATTTAATTATTTATTTACAGAAACAAAGCAAATGTTTGATGTGAAATTTAAAGCATCTAGAAGTTTTGTTGTAACTGGCAACAGAATATAAATTCTCCAGAAGTTCATTCAGACAAATGGCGTGAAAGAAATAATGTTCCAACACTCTGCAGTGATGCTGAGGAAATGTTAGGTTTTGATATGTCAGAGTAATTTAATGACAAAACTCATTTAAGATGAGGAAATCGCTTTGGGCAAAGTAGTCACCTTGACCTAACTGTGAACAATAATTAATGCTAATAGCCTAATAGTGTGGGTCAGACTTCCATAAAAACTCTCAGGGCAAAGGAGTTCATGGACAGCAAAGTTCTATTTTATATAATTGGGAAATGATGTCCAGTTTCTTGTCTCCAGGCAGCTTAAGTGTATGTGTTCCAACACATTCCATATCCTTCTACTGATTTGTGTCATTGCCCTTAACTGTTTTGTTTAGACTCCACTTTTTTTGCACTTCATACATATATACTATTATTGCCTTAGGCTTAGCTTCCTGTTACAGGCAGTAAACAAATCAATTTACAACATCAGCTAACAAGGAAGGAAAACCTGCAGGCAAAGAGTTCCAATGACCAGTTAATTTTATCTCAATTGTTTCCTCCACAGTGGCCCAACAACCTGTAGGCTCAGATAGGAGTCAACAGTAGGCTCAGATAGGAGCCAATCTGTCTTATTATTTACATGCTAACATTTTGAATTAAAAGGTAGAACAGTAAATGATTGACTTAGCACACTATGACCATGGGCACATAGTTCAACTCCAGGTCCAATTTTAGACATATGTGTTGCTTGTATTTGCATTGATCTACTGAAACAGAAGAACCTTAACACACATTTTTTTATCAGGGCACTCTCACTCCAATTTACAATATTCTGGGTTCGATTGCCATTCCTAGTTCTCTCTGCATAGATGTTATGTTTACACCTTGTCTGCATATTAATTTGTTTTTTTCCCAGGTACTGTGCTTTCTTTCCCTAAATTGGATGGATAGATAGATAGATAGATAGATAGATAGATAGATAGATAGATAGATAGATAGATAGATAGATAGATAGATAGATAGATAGATAGCACTGTATATATGTGCCTTTCTTATCTATCTATCTAAGTTATTTTGCTCCCTAGGCCAAGCTTATTATTGCACCAAACAACTGTTTGGTAGCTAGCATGAGTGGCTGGGTTTTCCCCAGAACTGTGCCCTAGGCGAATGTCTAATTCACCTTAATGTCGATGGCCCTGACTATATGACAGATAGATAGATAGATAGATAGATAGATAGATAGATAGATAGATAGATAGATAGATAGATAGATAGATAGATAGATAGATAGATAGATAGATAGATAGATAGATAGATAGATCTGTGTTGACATTTGAATGAGTGGACCATGAAAATGGACTGGCCCCCTGCCATTGGTTACTTCCTATGTTTGCAACTAGTGCAGTGGGATTAGACTTTGTGAACTTGAATTGGGTGTAACAGGTTCCATAGTTCAAACCTAGGTTAAAATGGATTGAAGTGAGGCTGTATTAATATAAGTCCTGCAATGGGTGGTCGTCAGCTCCTGCTGTTCTTTGCTATATCACTAAATTCCATGTAGTGAGTGAATGATAAAATTAGCCCAGTCTTACTATCAATGTAAACAAGAGTTCTATGAGTAACAAAAGAGTAAAAAATGTTATATTATACTTGAACTGTTATTTTGTTATTCTGTTATAATTAGTGGATATTGATAAAGAAAGTTACTGACCACTGTAAAGTTCCATGTGCCACAACATATTCATGAAAACAATCTTCAGCCAGTCTGTTGTAAAAATCTTTGAATTATGAGGACTTCTTTCCAGGCAA
>NW_024382357.1:0-57022 GCF_016835505.1 Polypterus senegalus
CAATATAAATCGCCTTAAGTGCAGCCTTCTGTGAAAAGACAATGGGAAAAGCACGGGAAAATATAAGAATTTCAGCGAATACCAAGTGGAGGCAAAGGAAAACATACTATTTGTTCAAATAAACGTGGTATAATCAACAAAATGAAGTTGATCGAGCGACATAGCGTGTTGGAGAAACTTGAAAGCTCACATTCACAAAATCGCACAGTGCCGGAAATAAAAAGAAGTCACATATCAAAGTTGCCGTGAAAAGAAGAGTTGTAAGCCCACTGTCTGAGTGTCATATGAAAGCTTATTAGGTACAGAGAAAAAGGCACACGGTGGGGAAAAAGCACTAAATGTCAACTTTAATCTCGAATTTTCCACTTTAATCACGTAGTTTATTTTGTCATTTAGTAGAACATTATAAACTTCATCTTAAAATCGTTTAATTAACCAGTTTCTCAAAATTACATCGTAATTAAAGTAGCACGTTAAATGCTTTGTTTTGTATTTGATCTTCTATGTGCTCTGTGTGTGTGAATCACTACTTGCTTCTTAAACTGGCTCTCTTCCTCCAACTGGACACAGAGTCCATTACATTTGTGATATTACAGCTCTCTGAATAACTAAAATACTGAGATGTATACGTGATGTCATTTTCATGATGATAGGAGCTAAAGCACATTATTAAACATGTGTTTCATGAGCCTCGTGCTCATGACAAGCATTTATTTTTGTCGAAATTTGTCGCTGCGCTTTTAGCTGTGTTGTTATTTTCTTTCTGTTTTATATTCAATATATATTACGCGCGCCCAAGAGTCCTTGCTTTTCTTTCCCCAAGTAACCGATCGCCACACAATCAGCTCTGTAATAAAAGTTAAGCCATCTGTAAGCTTAGCCGATTCTTCAAAACGCTTAAAGAACATTGAAATATCTTCGTAGTACATGTTTAATTATTCTATCCTTCACGACACTCCCAGTGAAGAATATAGATTATTTAAATGAAGTTAAAGTTTTATGTGTATAATTTAACAAACATATTTTGCTGCATTTCACCTTAAAAATGATATCGTCATCATATGTAAATACGCGCTTTATAAAGTGGCCCAGGTTGTGAGATATTATAACTGTAGTGCAAGTTTACAGTGGGGTGATTGTACTTATAAGTACAAACAGTTCTACAAGGAGCAATTGATTGAGTGCATTTAAAGTTCTTGGGATTAAACTGTTTCTGAACCGCGAGGTCCGTACAGGAAAGGCTTTAAAACGTTTTGCAGTGGCTGAGACAGCGTGTCCTTAAAGCTGTATACCGATAATTCTCTTCCGATCACCTGCTGCTGTGATTCACACTCAGATACAGTGATATAAATACTCCGAGTCGTGCAGTGAGAGTAATATGGAAAAAGATGATCCGCTGTGGCAACTCCTAACGGGAGGAGCTGAAAGAAGAAGAAGAAATAGAAGTGAGAGTAACAACGCTAAAGCAGTTATGGTATTTGGAATACTATGGCTGTTCCCTGGACCATTATATTGTTACAAGTTAATTACAATCAGATGCATTACACTAATAAACAATATGCGGTTAGTTTCTGTGTATTTATAAAGCGCGCCATGAAAATAATGAGTAATCACACAAGAACAGTAGCACTGCTTTGACGCTGGGTGCCGCCAGTTTGCAAAACCGAGCGGAGAACTTGCGTACGACAAGGCATGAGGTACCGTGGAAAAGTGCGTGGATTTACGCCAAGTGTAGGTTTTATACATCGCGATTTGAACGTGGAAAAGTTCTTACGCAACATTTCTGTGCGTACGCACCGTTTATACATGAGGCCCCTGGTGTCTTGTCTTGCTATATGGTTGCGAGAAATGGATGCTATCCAGTCACCAGAGATGAAGACTGGACTCCTTTAGTACTGTGTCTCTCCGGAAAATGCTTGGGTACCGTTGTTTTGACTTTGTGTTGTTCATGGAGTCCTAAATGAGGCACATTACCTGCATTGTGAGGGTGCGTCAGTTACGGCACTACGGCCATGTGCCGCGATTCCCCAAGGGTGGTCAGCTCGTAGGATCTTCATTGTTGGGGACTCAAGCAGCTGGACCAGGCCAAGGGGTCGCCTACGTAACACCTGGCTGTGTCAGACAGAGGGTCATATTCAAAAGGTGGGACTGGACTGTGCGCCTGCCTAGGGGTGTTGTCAACTTGATCCCAAGCTATTTCTTTGTGTGGTAAATGTGGAAACGTGCTGTACTAGTACATACTCCACAATCTCATGTATGCTCCCCAACCTGATCTGACCTGTCTTTTAATTCAAATTTGCTTTCTGGTGTAATTTCTGGTTTGTGAAGTCAGAGCCCAAATTTAAAACTGATTTCATGAAAGTGATTAGTTGCCCTGGAACAATAACTTCTAATTTTTTCCAGATAAAACAGAAACCCCAAAATATCTGATCACCTCTCCCCATAACCCTTCACTCAAACCAGTTTATATCTAACATTTTTGACATGGACTTTATTTTTGCAGAAATTGCCTTTGTCTTTGAATTGTAATCGGAGCACTAATGAACTGCCATTTGATTCATTTTAAAATGGGATTACATTTATGAGGGACATTCAAAAAGTTTCCACACTTTTTTTTAACTCTATTTATTAAGAATTTCAAAAACAAATGACATCACATTTTTACATAGTCACCTTCATTTGCGATGCAATTTTTTCCAGCATCATAACAACTTTTTAATGCCCAATTACTACTCCTCCCGCCTTCACCGTTTCCAACGAAAATATAAAAGTGCATAAACGTTTTGAACATCCCTCATATATTATAACCTTAATACAGTATATTCTGTGTCAGTTTATAATGTAAACATAAGATGTTTGGTTAAAAGTCCTTTCTATTGCTTTTCATGTAGGACCTTCAAAAGCCACTTTCCAAGCTTCAGAAGAAATGGCTGATCTTGGCCTGTGCCTCCTGGAGGTCAGCAGTATGACAGAGCAAGAATCTGCAAAAACTGAGGATAACCCCGAGCAGATTTCTAGGTACATTAAACAAGAAGATCCTGAAGCAGAGATGACTTTGTTTTCTGGAGGTGCTATAAAACATGAATCGGTCATTGTTAAGGAGGAGGAGGTGATGGTCCATATTAAAGAAGAAGAGTCTGAGGTGGAACTTTCTTCCATTGTTAAGACAGAAATGCTGGATGTCGAGTGCACAGCAGAAGATCCGATGAGTGTTTGTAAAGGAAAGGAAATGGATCTCGCGGACATACAAGGCGGTTTGTCCTCATCCCATCAGGAGTGCGAGCCTGGAGGTGAAAGTGCCAAAAAACCCTACCAATGTATGGAATGCAGAAAGACTTTCAGCCGGGCGACACATCTCAAAAAGCACCAGACGATCCATACAGGAGAAAAACCATACCACTGTACTGAGTGCGGAAAGGCATTTAGTCTGGCTGCATATCTTAAACAACACAAGCGAATTCACACGGGAGAAAAACCATACGAGTGCAAAGTGTGCGGAAAGACCTTCAGCCATAAAATAAGTTTTAAATATCATGAGAAAATTCACACGGGGGAAAAAACCTGCGAGTGTAACGAATGTGGGAAGACTTTCATTTGGGCCACAGACCTCAGACGGCACCTGCTCATCCATACGGAGGATAAACCGTACCAGTGTAAAGAATGCGGGAAGACTTTTAGTAATAATGTAAGACTGAAATGCCACCAAAGGATTCATACCGGAGAAAAACCATACCAGTGTGTCGAGTGCGGAAAGACGTTCAATCATAACATCAGCCTTATTCGTCACCACAGAGTCCACTCAGGGGAGCAACCTTATGAATGTACCGAATGTGGAAAGACATTTCTGCATAAAGTAAGCCTCAAGCAACACCAAAGATTTCACACTGGAGAAAAACTCTACCCCTGTCCCGAGTGCAGTAGGATTTTCAGCCAGAATGTCAGGCTTAAACAACATTTGAGGACTCACACGGGAGAACGGCCTTACCAGTGCACGGAATGTGGAAAGTCCTTCACGCAGAGCGTAAGCCTTAAGCAGCATCTGAGAATTCACACCGGAGAAAAACCGTACCAGTGTCTGGAATGTGGCAAGTCTTTCAGCCATGCTTCAAACCTTAAACAGCACCAGACGATTCACACCCGACAGAAACCCTTCCAGTGTATAGAGTGCGGAAAGACTTTCACCCAAAACGTAAGCCTCAGGCAACATCAGAGAATACACACCAAGGAAAAACCGTTCCAGTGTACTGAGTGTGGGATAACGTTCAGCTGGACCTCAAGTCTTAAACAACACCAGAAAATTCACAAAAGATAAAACTCAAAAAGAGAAAAGGAGACGTACCATTACTACAGTGTAGATACTGCATACGATCAGGGGTTATCTTTTTAGTTTAATAAGCCATCTAAGGGTTTTTCAAATTTCAGTCTTGCTGACTTTTGGTTCTTTCACATAAATATATTTTCAGAAGGCAAAAAAGGAGGAACTACCATCCATTATGAGCACTCACTTTGTCTGCTTCAAGATCAAATGGAGCTCAAGCAATGGCTGCTAGGCAGGAATCACCTTTGCACAGGACACCAGGCTAATGCCAGGGATACTCGGCTGCATCGGGCGAATGTAGTAATGCAAACCAGGATGACTTTGGATTGTAGAAGAAAGCCGACACGACCAGCAAAAAAACAAGAAAGCTCACAGAGAACATACAGACTCCATATAAGATGCCAATTAAACTGTACAACATGCTGGAGGAGAACGATAGAGTGCGTTTTTACAATATCAAATATGAATTTGCAGCTTTGAGGGGTAAAACAATTACTACTACTTTAGATTGGTTGCAAGTTCTTCTTTCTCATTTTTTTAAATAGATAATCTGCTAAACTATTCAGCTGTTCCAGTCTCCATATGAAGTACACCGTAGCTGTGAGGCTTCTGAGAAACTGGCATTTGCCACTTAAAACTGTCGGCAAAAATGTAATATTTTATTTATGCTAGATAGGCCATTCAGAGACAGTTTAGTACAAATTTAAGAGCATAAATTAGGCCCGGTTTGTCCGAGCATGTAGTGTGGAAAGTTTATTAGCCATGAGGCATTTCCTTAACAGATGTACACCAGAGATTTGATCATTGAGGTTTAATACCTACCACATTTGATTAATTAATGCCATATACTATTTGGAGAAGCAAAGTAAAGAATTGCAGTTTCAAATTAACCAAATTTGTATCATGAAGCGTGAACCAATTTTGGGTTAAAGGATAAGGATTTATGCAGAAGAATTGAAGCTGAATAAACATCAGGGTTGGACAATAAGGTGACATTATTAAAATTATAAAATGTCATCATAGGCAGTAACTCATATTTAATGTAAAAGGATTTTCAAAAACGTTGTACAAGTCATAAATGACACTTGGGAATTTATACATGAGGTAACAGTTTTGTAAATATGGTGGGACTGACAGCTAATGTGTAAATTTATTAAATCGGAAAAAGTACGCTCCAGCAAAAAAAAAAAAAGTTGTACCATTGTGTGATAATTTTCAGTAATTATAACATTATTATTATTATTATTATTATTATTATTATTATTATTATTATTATTAATAATAATAATAATAATTCAAGGTACAATAATACAAGGTGCTCCCCATTAATCCTTCATATCTTATTAAAGACCTGCTATGTGGTGAGAGTAGGCCTTAGAAAGTGAGCATGAGAGGAGCCTCCTCAATGTTCTCCTAAAGTCATGTATGGTATGGCTGGAATGAGCTAACACAGCGGTTCTCAAACTCAGTCTGGAGACTCTCTGCAGCTGCAGGTTTTTATTCCAAACAGTTTCATAATCAGTGAGTCATCTTCCCTCAAATTGATCTCATTTCATTATCTGCTTTTCCCTTATTTTACAGTCAGAAAAACACAGCAGTTTGATTTGTATATGTGTAAGACATTTAGAAGTATTTGTATTGTTGCTACGCCTTCAAATGGTTGGCTGTCATTTGTTGTTTTCCCATCAATTTGCCTTTTATTGTGTGTAATCTGCACCCGTATCCCAATAACAGTTAACGACAAGCAGAGCAGACATGGCACCGAAAGGTGAAAGGCTGAAACTGCTTTAGCATCACACCCATTAATATGCTTATTAGTAAATAATTAATTAAATCCCTAGAAGAGCTGATAGAGCAGATTAAAAATCACAATCATGAAAATCTTAAAATGAAGAAAGAAAAAAAAAATGTGGACGTTAGCGTCAGTCTTTGCACCCTAGGAACCAACTTACCCGAACAATTCTATAACATTTCAGTAATTATTTACTGCTCTGATGTTGATCTTTCTGATCTTAAAATAGGTCATTACAATAGCAATCGACAAGAAGAATTCATAATTAATTGCAGAATTACGGTATTTGCGGGTTCCTCTAGTGTGCCTCTTTCTGTTGCACGATTTGGTTCAAAAACTAAGCAGCTCATCGTCATCTGATAACAGGCTTAAGTTTCGAGTTTGGTATTTTTCCGTCCAGCTGTTTTAGCTCAAGACTGTCCTCATGAAACTGTGACACCCAGACACACACCCACACACAGACAGATACACACCCATCATAGGGGACTCTAAAACATCAAGATCTGTCAAAAATCTGAGATCGAAATCTTTGATGTATCTAAAGTGTTTTCTCTTCTTCTTCATAATTAAGCTTGGTGTCCAATTACAAGCCAAGATTAGTTGGAACAAAAACCTGCATCCACAGGGGGTCCCCAGAATTGAGTTTGAGAACCACTGGATTAACACAAACTCCACCTACATAAAGGCAGTGGCTAAGAGAAGACTAAAACTAGTAACTTAAAAATCTGTTTTAGCTTATGACACTCCAGTTAAAGTGGATTTGCATTATTGGAGAGGAGAAGCCTTATGATATTCTTGAATACTAAAACTCCACAATAAATAGACTTTCTTTACATAATGCTGCTCTTTAATGATATAATAAATTATTAATGTAATATTTTAAATTTTCTGAATATCTGGGTTCAAATGTGGATTCAGCAAGTTGGAAATATGTGTCATGAGTACCCACTGTTATCTCATACCACTTGCATTAAGACTTGCTTACAACCAACCAACCATTTTCTAACCCGCTGAATCCGAACACAGGGTCACGGGGGTCTGCTGGAGCCAATCCCAGCCAACACAGGGCACAAGGCAGGAAACAATCCTGGGCAGGGTGCCAACCCACCGCAGGACACACACAAACACATCCACACACCAAGCACACACTAGGGCCAATTTAGAATCTCCAATCCACCTAACCTGCATGTCTTTGGACTGTGGGAGGAAACCGGAGCGCCCGGAGGAAACCCACGCAGACACGGGGAGAACATGCAAACTCCACGCAGGGAGGACCCGGGAAGCGAACCCGGTCTCCTTCTGAGGCAGCAGCGCTACCACTGCGCCACCGTGCCGCCCTCTGCTTACAAGTAACAAATGATTTAAAGTTCTCTGCAGACTGTCCAATCAGGCCTTCCTGCATTTGTGTTAATTGTGAAAAATTAATCTCATCAGCTTTCTTCTTTCTTTCTGATACAGCATAGCTCTCTTTATATTTATATGTGTATGTATATATATATGTATATGTATATGTAATATATATATATATAATATGTAATTAGATACTATATGTGTGTGTGTGTGTGTCTGTTTGTATATTTTTATATACATATATATGTGTAATAGTTATATATTGTGACAGATTGGGGGCGCTATCGCTCCCTTGAACCCTTGTCCAAGATGCCAGACACCAGATAAAAGTCCAAAAGTAGACTTTATTCATAAACAACAGTGCACAAAGCACCTGCCTATCCACAATACTCATTAATAATAAAGCAATAATCACAGTAATCAATCCTCCACACTCCCAGATGTGTTGCCACCCTTCCACCCAGCTCAGGTCAACGCTGTGGTGTCTCTCTCAGTCTTTTATAGTCCTTGTCCTGGAAGTGTTTCACCCTGTCTGTCCACATGACTAGAAACACTTCCGGGTCAGGTAAAAACCCTTTTTCTTTATCCCGGAAGTACGCCATTCCCCTTGTCCATGTGACTTGGATGTACTTCCAGGGTGTAGGGGAAAATAGTCACTGCTCCTCCCTGCTGTGCCTTCTAGTGGCTCCCATGGTATCCAGAAGGGCTGTAAAGGAAAACTCCAATGCCCGTAATTCCCTGCTGGCATTCGGGGCACCTCCATGCTGCAGGAAGGGCTCCACCTGGTGGCGTGGGGGTATTGGCCGGGATGAACGACCGGCCATCTATCACAATATATATATATACTAGACATTAAGTCCGTTACAATAACGGGCGCTAGAACAGTAGTCCATAAACATTAGTAGGAGCAGTCTATATTAAATGGCAAGGGACCTTGTATGTGGCTGTAATATGTGTCACTGTATTGTGTGCCTTTAATTTTCTCTCTCAGTAATACTGGTTTGTATTTCCGTAAAATTTTGTCTGACAGTAATACAGTGGAACCTCGGTTCACGACCATAATTCGTTCCAAAACTCTGGTTTTAATCCGATTTGGTCGTGAACCGAAGTAATTTCCCCCATAGGATTGTATGTAAATACAATTAATCCGTTCCAGACCATATAAACTGTATGTAAATATATATTTTTTTAAGTTTTTAAGCACAAATATAGTTAACTATACCATAGAAAGCACAGCGTAATAGTAAACTAAATGTAAAAGCATTGACTAACACTAAGAAAACCTTGAACAACTGAGAAAACTAAGACTGCAAGAATTTGCACTATAGCCTTATGACCCGCTCGCTAAAAACTCTTTTTTTAATGAGTTTTAAGCACAGGGGAAAAAATGAACATTTGAAAAATCTGTAATTTAATAAACCACCAAGAAAAGTAACATTGCAACAATGCACGTGTGTGTGTGTGTGTGCATCTCTCTCACGGGCCTGCGTGTGTGTGTCTCTCGCGTGTGTGTCTCTTAAGCGCGCGCCTCTGTGTCTGTGTGTATGTCTGTCTGTCTGTCTCTCGCCTGTGTGTGTGTGACGCGCGCGCACCTGTGTGTGTGCGTGAGTCTCGCGTGCGCGCGCGTGTGTGCGTGTGTATCTGTCTCTCTCTCTGCACAGGGAATGCGCAGGAAGAGACTGAACACGTGCTGTGTGGCCCCACGCATGCGCACTTCACCAGAAGACACACACACAGACACCTGGACGCACACAAGGGTTTTATTAAAGAGGATATATGCGTGTGTGTATGTGTGTGTGTGTGTATATATATATATATATTATGCCCAGACTCCTCACTCTGTCTCTCGAGACCCCTGACCAGAGCCTCCATTGACTCCACGAAGATCACAGTATCATCAGCAAAGTCAAGATCAGTGAGTCTTTCCTCAGCAACAGAGGCCCCACAGCCGCTGGACCCCATGGCCTTGCCCAACACCCCGTCCATGCAAGTATTGAACAGACTAGGAGCAGAACACAAACCTGACTGACAAACCCCAGAATTAACTGGGAAAAATGAAGAGGGTCTGCCTGCACTCTGCACAGCACTCACAGTACCAGTGTACAGGCCGGCCATGATATCCAGCAACTTTTAGGGGATCCCGTGAAGTGTCAGGATGTCCCACAGGGTAGCTTGATCAACTGAGTCAAACGCTTTAAGAAAATCAACAAAAGCTGCAAAAAAACTCGGCCGATATTCACGTTTGCACTCCATGATCTTAAAATGGGACAAAATTGAATCATGCAGCATGTCAATCCCATGCAAATCGGTAACTAAATGGCTAAAAACAAAAAAAAGTCAAGGTAAGGGAATGGCCAAGTCAAAGTCCAGACCTTAGTCCCATTGAGATACTGTGGTGGGATCTTAAGAGAGCATTGCAGGAATGAATGCCTTCAAATATCAATGAATGGATGCCTTCAAATATCAATGAACTGAAGCAATGTTGTAAAGAAAAGTGGGCCAAAATTTCTCTTAAGACAATGTGAGAGGCTGATAAACTCCTACAGAAAATGTTCACTTCAAGTTATGGCTGCTAAAGATGGTTTTACATATTATTAAATTAAAGGTTGTACTTTTTTCCCACATAGTTTCTAAATGTTTGCTTCTTCTTCTTTGTGGGGTCGACATGCTTGATCAACCTTCTCCGAACAGCTTGGTCCTGTATCTCATCGCCTGTCAAGCCCTTTTCATCTTCTTTTACTTTATCCATCCACCTTCTCTTTGGTCTTCCTCATTTTCTCTTCCCCTGTACTTCCATTCCCATCACTCTTTTGATCACGTATTCCTTGCCTCGCTTCATCACTTGTCCATACCACTCCAACTTACTTTCCTGTACTTTCTTAGCTATCTCTCCCACTTTTGTGGTACCTCTGATTGTTTCATTTCTTATTCTGTCCTTTTCTGTAACTCCAAACATCCACCTCAACATTTTAACTTCTTTTTTTGTGATCTCTATGCTGGCCATGTCTCAGCTCCATACATTATTGCTGGTCTTGCCACTGTCTTGAACACTTTACCCTTAAACTTCGTCTTAATTCTTCAACCACACAACACTCCCGATACCTTCTTCTGATTGCTCCATCCACATTGTACTCTGTGGGTTTTCTCTGCTCCACAACCCCAATTCCAGAAATGCTGTGTAAAATGTAAATTAATGATTTGCAGATCTCATAATCCCATATTTTGTTCACAACAGAAGACGTATCAAATGTTTAAACTGAGAAAATGCACCATTTTAAGAAAAGAACATGGTCATTTTGAATTTGATTGGAGCAACACATCTCAAAAATGATGGGACAGGGTCATGTGTACCACTGTGTAGCTTCCCCTCTTCATTTAATAACAGTCAATAAACATCTGGGAGCCGAGGAGACCACTTCTGGACTTTCAGGAGAGGAATGTTGTCTCATTCTTGTTTGATAATAGGGTTCAAGCTGCTCTACAGTCCTAGGTCTTCTTTTTTGTATCGTTTGTTTCGTGATGTGCCAAATGTTTTGAATTTTGGAAAGTCTGGACTGCAGGCTGGCCAGTTCAGCTCCTGGACTCTACTACTACAAAGCCATCTGGTTGTAATAGATGCATTATTTTTGCTGAATTATGGAAGGCCTTCCCTGAGAAGGATGTCATCTGGGTGGGAACACATATTGCTCTAAAACCTGTTTAGACCTTTCAGCATTGATGGTGCCTTTCCAGATGTGCAAGCTGCCAATTCCATAGGTACTAATGCACCCCAACACCATTAGAAATGCAGGCTTTTGAACTGAGCGCTGATAACGTGCCGTCCATTTTTTCCCAAAAAGAATTTCAAATTTCAATTGGTCTGACCACAGAAGAGTTTTCCGCTTTGCCTCGGTCAATTTTAAATGACAGCTGCGTTTCTAGATCATCTTTACATATTGTTTCTTCTTTGTACGATAGAGCTTTAATCTGCATTAGTGGATGGCACGGCAAACTGTGTTCACAGACAATGATTTCTGGAAGTGTTCCTGAGCCCATGCAGTGATTTCCATGACAGAATCGGGCCTGTTTTGAAAGCACTGCTACCTGAGGGGCCGACGATCACAGGCATCCACGGGTGCATAGAGATTTCTCCAGATTCTTAGAATATTTTGATATTATTACCTACTGTAGATGATATTCAAAGTCTTTGCAATTTTACTTTGAGGAACATTATTCTAAAATTGTTCTACAATTTGTAGGTGCAGGTTTTTGCAGAGTGGGGAGCCTCTGCCCATCTTTACTTTTGGGAGACTTTGCCTTTCTAAGATCCTTTTTTTTTTGTTCAATATTCTGCCATGTTGCCCAAATTAGTTGCAAAATGTTCCTCCAACTGTTTCTTTTTTAGTACCACTTACTTTTCCAGCCTTTTGTTGCCCCCGTCCCAACTTTTTTGAGATGTGCTATCAAATTCAAAATGAAGTAATATTTTTCATTAAATAGTAAAATGTCTCACTTTTAACATTTGATATGTTTTCTATGTTCTATTGTGAATAAAATATGGATTAATGAGATTTGCAAATCATTGCATTCCGGTTGTATTTACATTTTACACAATTGTTTGGAATTAGGGTTGTACTGTTCATTATAAGAATGACCTGACGTGGAAGAATGGAAACCCAAAGCAGCCATCAAATTAAATTAGCTCTGTTAGGAGCAAAGAAAGTGGGTTGGAACAAAAACATCTAAACACCCCCGGCTTTAATATCATCACATGGAGACGCAAATCTTCCAGCTCTCTGACGCAGATCAAAAAAAAATTCAGTCGGAGTCCGAAGTCGGCTGCCACACTCCTGTCCACTGGATGGCGCTAAACTCACTTTTTCGACGTGCATATTAACCCATCAGCTGGAAGTTTTCCTGTAGATGGAGTCCGTCCGAGCTTTCTGATGTTTCACCAGAAATGTCAAATAGTCGTGTAGCCAGCCTTCTCGACAGCGATGGCAACTCAGTCCCTGCCAAACGGCATAAAACCGATTCCAGTTAGCACAGCAGGTTGCCGGTAAGATTCGATCCAAAGGAAACGCTTCCCAGAGTCTTCATGAAACGACTCGCTGCTATAATGGTCGGTCTGTTACGCGTATCCTCCTGCATGTTGGGATAAAGCGCCGTATTAAAATTAACATAAGAAGCTACGGTGCAAAAAGGAAAGGCAAGAAGGATCGTCGGATCAACTCTGTGGAAAATGAGCCAGACAACCTGCAACAGTTTCTTGTAGCTGCAATGTGTTTCGTAAGTAGCAATATTAGAGGAATTGTAAAGTGCTTATGTCTATATGGATATATAAAGTAGCCTATATGAAAACCTGCCATTTTATAATAACAGGATAGTTTCCATTGCGCATGTTTTCATGCATTATCCGGTCGTAGTTCAGTTGTACATCTTGGTCTTTCTGTAGCCGGCTAATGTTCTCTGTTCAATCCCACTTTTCTGTTTTGGAGTCGCAAGTTAACGTAACGTGCACATGTCTGGGTTGAAGGAAAAACCGAAAAAACCTAAAACATACATAGAGAGAACATGCAAAGTGCACACAGAGCGTGACGCGACTGGTAATATTTTTTTGAATATCACTATTAGAGCATAACTCTCAGGAGTAGCCAGAACACGCAAATTTGGCACAGATCTCACCGCTATTGGGTACCGAGTTGGAGTCCAACCACTAGGTGGCAGCCAAACCCAAATCATTATTGAGGCTTTTGATGTTAGGATATAGCGGGTTGGATAATGGATGGATGGACACTATCTGTCCATCCATGTTCTTTACCCACTTATCCAAGGCATTGTTGGTGGGGGGGATTGTGAGCTGGAGCATATCCCGGCATCCATAGGGGTAATTCCTGTTTTGTGCACTAAGTGGGAAACGAGTTCAACGCAAACAACACACACTGACCACTTTAACAATACCAGTTAATCTATGGCTATGGAGTTGATACACAAAACCTTTGTTTCCGACTCCTCTGTTTGTACATAGACTAATATACTTACTATGTTGATTAAAAGCACACAACATACAGGATGTAAGGCATTTCGTCACTACCAAGTACAACTTCTGACACTTTTGGATGAAAACGCTGCAGGTGTCTTTTCAATTTGATGTTCTTGAAGGTCTCGTTCTAATCGGAGCCAGTGAAACTACTGATTTTTGCATCATATTTTCACCTTCATCTCCTACAACTCGCTGACACAGGTAATATTCTCAGTCTGTTGTAATTGTTAAGTGTCCAAAAACTACTGACTTTGTTCAAATTCTTTTTGCCATTGTGAATTTGTGTATGGCGGGGTGGGGGTCAGGGGTGAAGCACAGAACTCTGGGCCCAATACATAAGTGGTCTCTGTGGACCCTTTCCTCTTGAAAACAAACGTTTCATTCTAGGCCCAAAGGGCTTCCCCAAACTCTCGTGGGGCCGGGGTAATCGTTACCATTTATAGCCCCCACTACAACACCCATGAAGGATTTCACACTATCATAAATATATATTCTGAAAGATACAAATCAGTCTTCAATGTAAATTAAAATGTATCCTGAAAAGAGAAAAAATAGCTTAATCCAATTATTATATGTTAAATGAAAAATTTTGACACATTACAATTTACATTTACTGAAAGTGTCAGAATTGGTACTTTTTTCTGACTCCAGTAACTAAATAGCTGCGTCCCACTCCATAGTCCTGCGTCTTCCCTGCATGTCTTTGTGCCGACTGTGCAAACCGAAGCACACGGAGAAAATCCACGTGGGTGCGGAACTTCATGATGGAAACCCTGGTGTCCTCATTGCACGGCAACCCACCACTCATATACTGTATTTTGATTAGCATATAACACTAGTACACTGTGTAAAATTAGTTGGCTGTTTTACTGATAAACGTTCCCGAATTGCAGTAACTTTTGCTAAACACTGAACTATGTCTTAAAAAACTCTTTGACGGCTGAATTTTTTTTTTCAAAAAAGCACACAAAGCAATGGTTTCACACATAGGTCAACATAAAACGTCTGTTGCAATGTGCTGTGGCTGCTGTTGGGGCATGGTCAGCATCTCTGGTGGCAGTGGCTGCATGGGGGCACCTCAATGGCCAGCAGGGATACACGGTGGGCCAGCTGCCTGGCTGTCTTCGCACAGCAGGTGGGTGGTGGTCATAGTGTGACCCTATATGGTTTGTACCTCTTGACATCTTAAGTGGTGGTCCTACCAGGCAAACACTTCTGTTGGCGCATCAGCTATGTGACAGTGTAGCTGGGGACCTATCAGGTGACACTGGCACCTCACTTTCATTTTCGATCTCCATCTCCAGATCACTTGCATCAAACTCGGAGTCTGACAAGTCAAAGTCCTATTTAATGAAATTGCATAAAATGTCCATGGAGTATTTTGCTTTGCACATTTTCTTTGGTCTCTCACCAGATGTTGGTGCCATTTTAGAGGTTGTTTGCTCTTCTCTATTCATGCATGCGTAGGGAATCGAGGTCAAATCAACAAAGCTGTGTAACTTTCCTTCTGGCAAAGAGAGTCGAACTGAAACGTAAGGGTGAGTTTTGTCGCAGTTTACAGTTGATTACCATCCTCTACTCCTGAATTTTGACAAAAGTCGACATCAGCCCCGAAACAGTTAATAGCACTGCCATCAGACACTTCTAAAAATACTCGTTCTTTAATAGTACTTTATGGTTCTTTACTGGGTTGTGTGGTTCCTTGTAGAACCTTTGCTCGACAAATTATTTCATTCTGGATGGGGTTCTTTCAGGCCCGGTTCTGTAGGCGAAGCTGCCATCGTGCCATTTAATTTCAGCCGCCCCCTCACCCTATAATACCTTCACTCGTTTTCTAAATCTAAATTTTATGTATTTAAAATTAAGAATTTTCGCAATTTACTTAATGTCAAAAAAAATTTAAGAAAATTTCTTCATAGGTAGAAGATAACTTGACTTACATATTTAACGAATTGGCGACAATATTAGTTAATTCATTAGTAAACTTCCGATTAACACTACAAAAACTTTTGATTGATGTGCTGCGTACTTAAACTTGCCCGTTTTTCTTTGAAGCAAGTTACCAACATTCGACGGGAAAACACGAGCCCCGCACCACGTCTGCATTGTTTAGCCACCTTCATGCATGCACCCTTTGCACGACCGGCAGAACCAGGCCTGGGTTCTTTGCATATCATATGAAGTTGCTTCTTTGTGCTTTGATAAACTTCATAATATACAGTATGGAAGAAAAAAACAAAACCTCAAATCTGAAATATTTGGTAGGCCACCTAGCAGGACACTAACAGAGAACCTTAACTGAGCCTGCACTAGTGGACAAATTCAGCAGGAGCCCTTTTAAAATCGTCACTCATTGGTACTTCACAAATCTATTACAACTTGCAAGGAAAACTCAGGGAGTTGGTGGCAGGACTGGCACTTCAGCCACCATAAAAAAAACCTCCCACTGATCCGCTCCATTCAAACAAGTGTGGTGCTGAGGTGTCACCCATTGTACGGCTCTTCTTGGGTTCTGATTTGGGATCCTGAGGTGACTCATCATGTGGTTGGTGTGGCAATGCGCTGTAGCAGTGCATGGATTACCATCTCTTCACAGGTATTTAGTGTGTGGGTCCTGCACTCTTAAAAAAAAAAAAAAAATAAAGGTGGCTCTTCAGAGAGATTCCATAGGGGAGCCATTTTTGGTTTCCAAAAGACCCATCCAGGTGAAGGTTCCACAAAGATCCTTTCTTTAGATCTGTAACCTGCTCCATAGATGGTAACAGATTTGTGAAATACCAACGAGGTCATGCTTATTAAAAGGACTCTTGCTAAATACGATAACGTAGGCTTTTCTTAATATGTTAGTGTCCTGCAGCCTACCATACATTAATGATTTTGTTTTCTTTTTCTGCACATTAGGAAGTTTTTCAATCACAAAGATCTAACTTCATAGGCAGAGGACCCTTCACAGAATTTATGGTGCTTTGTCAGTCAATAGCTCTATGAGGAACCACACAACCCAGTAAAGAACCATATAACATGTCATTGAAGAGCCACCTATGTGTCATTTTCTGCATGGAGTTTGCCTGTTGTCCTCTTGTTTCCATGGGTTTATTGCAATTGTTATGAGTGTGCTTGGAGACAAACTACACCTCATATGTAGGTACCAGTCTATGCCCTTTGCCTTAGGCTCCCCTCACTGCTGGTGTAAAACTAAACTGAGTAGAATTGAGCTACCTTGTGCCCCTGCCCTGAATTAGCGTGTTCGAGAAATAGATGGATTGATTTGATTAGTGTGCCTTTACTCGCTGTTGGGCAGCATTGTGGCTCAGCTCTTTGTGTCGTTGCCATCTCACAGTTCTAAGATTGGGTTGCCAGTCCGTCTGGAGTTTGCATATTCTTCCTTTATCCATGTGGTCTTTCTTCTTCATCCTAAAAATGCACAAACGAGGTGATTCGATCATCTTTGGAGTGTCTCACTGTACCATGTGGTCCACCTGTCCTCCCTTCCAGGGTTGGTTTCTGTGGTTTGATTATTGCTGCCAAGGTTTGAGAGGAGGATGAGAATATGCACTGCTACATTGTGTCACCGCACCCACCACACGACAAACCACCTCAGGACCCCAAATTAGGACCCGAGCACAGCCATGCAATGGATGACACCTCAGCACCACATTAGTTTGAATAGAGGGGAACAGTGTGAGGTTTGTCTTTACAGTGGCTGAAGTGCCAGTCCTGCCCCCAAACCAAGCTGAAGAACCTGCTTGCATGGCTAGATGCAGGTTAATATCATACCCAGGATGGAGCGATGGCAGGTTAAGGGCTTCATTCAAGGGCTCAGCATGGTGGAATAATCACTTCTGTGCTTTATGGGATTTGAACCGACAATCTTCTGATTGCCGGTGCAGATGCTTAACCTCAGAGCCACCACACCGCCCCAAGATAGCCAATGTAAAGCTGTCATATAAAAATTAAGGTTTAAGAAAATGGGGGGCTTGATACATGGTATTATTATTTCTGTTCTGTTCCAAAGTCAAGTGGGGAAAAACTCTTCACTGTCATATTTTGCATTGTTCATTTTTTGTTCTTTTGGTTGTTCTTTGTTTTCAGGAGCCATTTCATCCAGCATAACACTGACTGACCCTGTGTGAGACCCAATGCCGAAAATGGACATTTCATTGTCTGAAGACTGCTTCACCTGCTCTGTGTGCCTGGATCTCCTGGCAGAGCCCGTCACCACTGCTTGCGGGCACAGCTTCTGTAAGCCGTGTATTAGTGGATACTGGGACAGCAATGATGTCTGCAAATGTCCTCACTGCAGGCAGTTGTTTGCCCCAAGGCCCACTCTTCAGAAGAGTGTCATTTTGACTGGCATTGTAGAGAAACTGAAGAAAAGGGGACTGATTTCATCTCTTTCAAAAAATTATGCCCGTCCCCATGATGTCCCCTGCGACGTGTGTTCAGCCAGAAAGCTGATGGCTGTTCGGTCCTGCCTCACCTGCCTGGCTTCCTATTGTGAGATTCATTTACGGCCTCACAGGGAGTCCGAGGCTCTGAAGAAACACAAGCTCTTTGAACCAACTGGAAATCTTCAGCAGAGGCTCTGCTCACAGCACCAGCGACTCCTAGAGGTTTTCTGTGCAACAGACCAGGTGTGCATCTGCTATGAGTGTGCAGCCCACGAACACAGGAATCATAACGTCGTGACACTTGAAACTGGGACAGCGGAGAAACGGGTGAGGTGTTCGTAGCCCAGTGCGATAAGTAAATCTATCTATATATATATTGTGGAACGTGGTCCGGACACAGACAGATGGACATCGTTTTGCCACCCAACACACACATTTATTGTATACAGTATTTACAACAAGTTAGTGCACAACCCAGTGCCTCCAGCACCGATCCCCCAAAACTCCAGGCCTCTCTTCCCAGTGCCTTCCTTCCGGCCACCTCCACTCCCCTCTCTCCAGACTCCCATCTACTTCCACCCGACTCTTGACTCCAAATGAAGGGAGACAGCCCCTTTTATAGCAGCCTGGATGGGCTTCAGCTGCTCCCCTGTGTGGCGGAAGTGCCAGCTGTGCACCCAGAAGCCCTCCGGGTGTCCCCAGTCTTCTTCCCCCCAGCACTTCCTGTTGTGGCGGAAGTGCTGAGGTCCAGGGCTCTTCAGGCACCGGGGCACCCCCTGGCAGTGACCACGGGCCCCTACATGGTTGAGCTTCCAAGCTCTGCACCCGTGGCCCCCAGTGCAACCTGGGCAGTCCTCCTGGGTGTCCTCCTCCTCCAGTGCTCCTACCACCCCCAGCCGTCCGCCACAATATAGATATAGATATAGATTTCTCAATGGTTGACTAAAAAAACTGTAGGGTGAAATTAGCCCTCACCTACCCCCTTCTGCATAGGGTGGGAGGTCATGTTGCGGTCTTGTATGCATGTTGACACTCGGAATGACCACCAGAGGAAGTGACTGCCAACATTCTTTATGTTTGAGTGCCACCTCACCCCTGTTATGTTATGCAACTGTTCGACTGACAACCGTCTCCCCACCATTTTAGAAAGCAGGGCAGGTGCTGCCATCTATCTGCAACAAAAAGAATTTTAAGTGAAATCTCTACGTGCAGGGCAGAGGTGCTGTGAATCTCTATGTAATAAACTTAAGTTATAGCGTAATGAAAATTGCATAATTAGATCTGGACCACCCTATACATCATTCTTTGTTGTTTTTTAAGTTGGGATTTCCTTGGTCACCTATATTTTGTATATTACACTAGTAAAACATCAGTAGATCGGTTATTCATGTCAGTTCTGTGTGGCATATTGACCTGCTGGTAAAATGTTTTTTTACGAGGGATTTTCAAAAAGTTTCAGCACTTTTTTTAACTCTATTTATTAAGAGTTTTTGAAAACAAATGCCATCACCTTTCTAGTTATGTCACCTTCGTTTGCGATGCAATTTTCCCAGAGTTGTACCAGCTCTTTAATGCCTTCTGCAAAAAATGTTTTTGGTACTGCTACGGGTGCACCACTGATTTCACATTTTTTTATTTCTTCATTCCTCATGGTCATGGCTGTGGCTGGACATCCAGAGCAATCTTTATCTGTCACACCAGTACAGCCATTTTCGAACATTTTCAATCCACTCATAGATGATTCTATGAGAGAGAACTTTATTCCCATTACTGAGCACACATGTGGAGATGAATTTGTGTTCCCGGCACACCTTCTGCCCACAAAAAGCGTAGGAAAGAAAGCTGTTCCTCTTCGGTGTAATTTATAAATTTTGCAGCCATCTTCACCATAGGGTGACAACTCTTCTACTAAACTGCAAGGGTACCCGGCCTGCCAAACAGAACCAGTCACATGAAACTCTCAGACACGACCAATCACCGCCATCACTGTTTCCAACAAAAATATAAAATTGCGGAAACTTTTTAAACATCCCTCGTAATATGAAGGATTCGCAGGTCTTACAATAAATGTGGAATATCCAGAGAAATGTTTCTCAGTTGCGCCACCTCAGTCCACTCCAAAATGACGTTTTGTTAGTCGGTTAAATTGCAGAGATGGATGAACAGTTTATTGATGCTTTGTGTTATGAAGACCCAAGTAAGTGTTTGTTAAGATCTTGTTCCATAATAGTAAATGAGTAATAGATGCATTCTTGCAGTACACAAACTAAAGTGTTACCTAAAGAATGATTTGTTTCTGTATATCGGGACACTCTGGTATAGATATACTAGCTTAGGCAACAGTGAGAGTCACACGGTGCATTTAAATGGGTTACCAAAATATGACAGAATTCAATCACACTCTTTGATTTTGCCCAATTTTCTCTGCACACAGACTCAGTTAGAGAAAACAAAGAAGGCAGTGAAGAAGAGCATTCTGGGTAAACAGGAACAACTGGAGGAGATGCGTCAAGCAGTGCAAAAAATTCAGGTGAGTTTTAACAAGAAGGTTCTTTGTTGGTGTAGAATACAGAAGTTAAAAGTGTCGTATTTACTGCCAGTTATTTTCTGTCTATCTTGTACCACTTGGGAATTGAATGCCCTTTAAATGCCCTTTTCCTTCTTTGCTCTTTCTATGATTTTCCCTAAATTGCTGAATCAGTGTGTCTGCTAGGTTATTGTGCACCATAGGACAAGCTTATCCATGCGCCATCTGATTGTTCGGTAGCTCACCTGTGCGGCCTGGTCTCCCCCCGCCTCTTATGATCTGCACCCTAGGTGAAAGTCTAATTCATCTTAATGATGGCACCAGCCCTGCACTGAATACTTTTGTGCAGCTAAAAGCGGGCTGGACCGCCACAAAGTGTAATTCTTGATCACAGAGGCTACACGTTTTCATTGTAGTCACTGTCTTAGTTATTCACCAATGACTTCTATAGGGTGGTCCAGATCTAATTATGCAGATCCAGATCGTCTGGATGACTTTGGTTTATGCAGGAACTATTCCAGTTCGGTGTGAAGACGATACTTCATGTCGTCAGTTCACACACTTCTCGATGGTCCAGGATTTTTCGAGTGATTTTCTGTGTAATAAACAGAAACGGAAGTTATAGCGTAATGAAAACTGCATAATTAGATCTGGACCACCCTATACTGATGAAATGTACTGTTTGTGCCATTATTGCTTTTTAGGATTCAGATGCCTTTTTAATTTTTTTTTTTCCTATCCACCAGCCAAACAGTAAGCAGATGCAATGTGACTCAATAAATGACCAGTCAAGTCAGGGGTCTCAATTAGAATAAACTTTTTGCTGAACCACATCATTTAATTTGGTGTCGTCTTAGTGGTCTCATTTCACTGCACCAGACATTTCCAAAACTTTTTTTTTTTTTTTCTTAAGGTACTATCAAAATATCTGTGGACCATAATCATTCTGGTATTGTATGATGAATACAGGTGAGAATGGGATCAGGTTAGCTGTTAGGCTGTCATTGTTTGGCTACTGGTTAAGGAAAATGAAACAGTTACAAGTTCTTAATGTAAAAATGTCAGTCAGTTAAAATTAAGGTGAAAGAAGTTGATTAATGTAGCAGCAGGAATTGCTTAATAATTAGGAAAAGCCTTCAGCCACTATAGCTATCCAGGATCTGAGTTTGACAACCCTGGTAAATAAAACAAAATAACATACATCAAAGTAAATGCTGAAAATATTGTCCAGTATTTACATTTAAATTTACCAATACATGCTCATATCACATGCCTTTTGTCTTAAGTGAAGTTCTCCTGTCCATCCATTTACTGAGATCTGTTAATTTCCGGTTGAGGGTGATGACCTGTATTAGGCATTGCAGTACTCTAAACCCCAGACACAACCACATTGACACAAGTCCCAGGTTCAAATAAAAGGTTTATTGAAATAAATGACCTTAACAAAGGCTTCTTTGCAATAATAATCCCAAAATAAGTACAATCGCCATTTTCTTCTTTCTCTCTTTTTCCTCCACTCCTCCAAGATGAGCTTTGTCCGTCCTCCACATTCAATTCCAACTCGCCTGAAAGAACTAGAGTGGCTTCTGTTATTTGAGACCTGTGAGTACTTGCGGTGCCAAAGCAGTCCAAAAAAGTAGGGCTTGTATATCCCTGCAGTACCCATGGAACCCAACAGGGCTGCTCCATGGAACTACAATTTCCGGCATTCCCTGCTGGTGTCCGAATGGGTACTGAAGCCCAGAGATGCTGCCCTCTTGTGTTTTGGGGAAAGCAAGTGGTCAAAGCAGATTCCCTTCCTTTGTCTCTCCATTATACTGGCTTCCCGGCCTGGTAAGTTTCTTTGGCCCATCCATCTGGGATGCCAGCATACTTACTTCCACAGGAGCATCTCCTGCCAGCCTTCTAGTCAAAGTAGGGTGTTCCCCACCTTTCTTCTTCTTAATCCAATTGGTTAGCCTCCCAGCCAGGAACAGGAGCCTCGACCCATCCCACACATGCATAGCGTCCCTCACATGGTAAAAACTCTCAGCACCCTTGGGTACCATGACTTTCAGTGCCCGAGTGTGCAATTTAGACTTTCCAATGTACCCAACATGCAAATCTATAGAGGGTCTGGACTACTCTGAGAAAAGCCCAAATGCATGTGGTGAGAACACTTAAACTTTACACAGACAGTGACCAGCCCTGAATTCAAACTCGGCACTCTGTAGTTATGAAGTTCATTAGCTTCTCAGTGCCATCCTAGTTAAGCTTTACTTTGTGGAATGCCATGAACATTTTAAGGCAATGCAAACTCACCAACAAAGTGGAGACAATTCAAACTGAAATTAATGCAGATCCCATCTTCTCTTGACTAACATATTGGTGACTCCAGAAGTACACCACACCGCTTGCCTCCTCTGGCAGAACATGTTGGAGTACTGGATCCAAAAAGGGGTTCTGTCTACAGGTCTGTAGATCCATTCCATCCCCACAGGGGATGAAGAAGACCTCCTTTTAATCTGGTGACCCGTTTGTGGAGGTTATTTGCTACATCTGCGGTGCTTCAAGCCTTCTGTGAGGATGTGCAACAGATAAAGGGACAGGGGAAAAAATTAAAGCTTAGTATTAGCTAAAATGTTTGCCAATTAGTAGCTTTTCACTGTTGTTGGATAAAGCTTGTTTTATACAGTACATTGAGAAGACCTTACTTTCAAATATATGTATTTTGTATGGGATATTGTGGGGGCAGCGCGTTGCTTTTCACAAAGTTGTAAATCGTGTTGTTTAGCACAACAATCGGATAAGTAATCGTGTCACATCTCATGTATGACTGACCATGACGTCTGCTACTAATTAGGTCTCTGCTGAGAGAGAAGTTCAGGAGTGTGAGGAGGCTTTCGGTTCTCTCCTGCAATCCATCAATACTCTGAGGTCAGAGGTGACAGTGTTTATTCGAGAATACCAGCAGCGAGAAGTGAGGAAGGCCGAAGAGTTAATCGAAAGAATTGAAGTGGAAATTGAGGAGCTGAAGAGAAAAGATGCTTCAATAATAGAGATTTTAAAGACCGAAGACCAGATCTACTTCCTCCAGGTAGCGAATCTAAAAGAGATTGGCAGATCCATTTCATGTCCAAGTTTTTCTTTCCTCACTACAGCTTCTGTCTACCTCTGCTCTGTCATGTAGAAATTCCCATCTGTCTGCACCCATCTTGGAGACGAAGACCTGCTCAACATCAACATCTGTGGTGATTTTCTTTCGGAGTCTTTAAGGACAAACTTGTGTGATGTGAAGAAGCACCTGAGGGACACCAGCTTATGGGAGGTAGTAAAGATTGCTCAGACAGGTGAGCAGATGATGACCAGTTTAGTGCTGTACTGATGAGATCCATGGCACACTTGTCATTGAATCTCACTTTGTATTTCATTTTGCTCTTAGGTGTCGAAGCTCCAGTGTACAGCCTTCAGAATCCAGCATTCGTGTCTAGACGACACCTTTTAAAATGTAAGACAACTTTCTTCTTGATATGATTAGAACTTCCGGGCTGCTTTATTTGAGTAATTATTTCTTGCCGTGAACTCTTGATTATTAATGTTTGCTTAAAGAATTTGTGACAAGTATATTCTGGTCTTCAGGTCCAAGGACTTCTTGTAGATCCCCAAGACATGCATGTTACTTTTATGAGCAGCTGAAAATTCACACTTTATAAGAAAGTGAGCACATGGTGACAGAGTAGTTAGCGATGCCAAATCCCAGTTCAGTTCCCATGCCTGTTCACCGTTTCTGTACAGTTGGCATGTTCTCATTGTGTCTGTATGACATTTTCTGCAGATATTCTGGTTTTATTTGAGTATCTCCATAAGTGTGTGTTAAGTTAACTGGTGATCCCAGGTGTGTGCACATCCTGTCCAGGTCTGATGACTGCCCTGCAATTGGATCTCAATCCGGGTGGTTCGCCAAGTGGTGAGGGCGGCATCGCACTGTAATCCATGCATCCTCCTCCTCCTCTTTGCCCTTAATGAGACAAGGGCTAAGCGTGGCTACCCATTCAATAGAATTCATTATGAATAGATTAATAAAATATTTGTGTGCAAGTGCATCCTGATCCTCATCCCAATAAAGATTAGCACTCATCTCATATCCATTGCTGTTACAATAGACTGTGACTTCTGTCTTCATGCAGAACGCTTTGTTCCAGGAAATGGTTGGATATGTTTTCAGGAAACTGATGGATGATTTATTCTTTTAGGTGTTGCCATCTTTGGATTAAGCATGAGTGTCTTTTTAGGCCGGTGTCTATATTCCTGTTTATCTCATGATACTAAACTCAAACATTTGTAATGTGCATAGTGAACTTTGGAGTAAAGCACACAAATACACTTCCTAGGATTGACCTCACAGTGCATACGTTCCTAGAACTGACTTTATTGCAGTTATTTCTCTGGATCTCTGAGATTTTGCATGTTACTTTGAACAATTTTCGAATCGTGAAGAGTAGTGATGTATTTAATGTTGATTAGGAATACAAGTCGGAATTTCCACTCTACTCTGTATGCGTAATAATAAACTTAACCTAAAGACAACATAAAGTACAACGTGTCACAATTGAATTTTTGGAATGAACCGGTAGAGTGCACTAGCAGGTACTGTCACCTTCACAGTAATCTCCTTCTACAGCTATGTGTGCATTTAGTTAGACAAGTTGAAACGCACCTGAAAATCTACCCTTGAGTTCCTTTGTCAAGTTGTGCTCGGAAATGTCTGAAAATCTTGGTTCTTTCATGGAAATTTTTATTTGATTTTTATTCATTTTAATTTTATGCCACCCCCTACTCGCGGCCTATCTCTTCGATTCGCGCTTATAAATCGATGCAGCAAACGAACTATGACACTTAGCACGATGAGAGAAGTCACAAAATCAACCATAATGTTCAAGAATATTATAGAAAAAAACCCAATCTAAATCCATTAAGTAGCTCTCTTGTGAAATGTGGAAAGACAGACTGAAGTAGGATTTTTTTTTATTTATATATGTGTAATAGGGGGACAACCCCCAGCGCCTTCGGGGCCCAACCCAGAGTTGCAGCCAGTCTGTCGTTCGCATTATGAAGAGGGGAGCTGAACACACCCCAAGGAGACACGGTCGCTCCTCTGAAACCCCCTATTAAATGGTGATAGAATGGGAAACAAATACAAGGTTTTTTTTTTTTTATTTTTGTTTTTTTTACATCCTCTTTGCTCGATCAGCTGCTGGCTTGCTGCTGCTCTCATGCCGCGTGATCTGCATCTCGCTTGCGCACCGGGCATGGTTAAATCTCTTGGCACTCTTAGTTAAGCCTCGTCTCGCAGACATGAGTTCTTGATATTTTTTAGTTTATAATTTAAAAACGGAATGAGAATCTGAAAATCTAACAACATCATATTAAAGTTCGATAAACTCTGAAAAAGAATGATACCAAACATATATATGTAGGTTTTAAAATAAGCCCGATTTAAAGCGTGACAAAAAACGTGACATAAAAAATGTCACATAAAATCGTTGCACCAAATCGTTGCACTTTTAGGCTTAGGATTTTATATACATATATAGAGTAGATAGATAGATGGCTGTCACGGTGGAGCAGTGGGTAGCGCTGCTGCCTCGCAGTTAGGAGACCTGGGTTCACTTCCCGGGTCCTCCCTGCGTGGAGTTTGCATGTTCTCCCCGTGTCTGCGTGGGTTTCCTCCCACAGTCCAAAGACATGCAGGTTAGGTGCATTGGTCATTCTAAATTGTTCCTAGTGTGAGTGTGTGTGGATGTGTGTGTCATGTGGGGGGCTAGTGCCCTGCCCGGGGTTTGTTTCCTGCCTTGCGTCCTGTGTTGGCTGGGATTGACTCCAGCAGATCCTGTAGTTAGGATATAGCGGGTTGGATAATGGATGGATGGATATATAGATAGAGATAGATAGAGAGGGAGAATCCTAAAAATGTATAATCGAAGTACATATATATTACATTACATTAAATTGAAAGATATGTCTAGTTATTTGTTGGGTAAATTACAATATGTTTCATTTTTGTAAAGATATTGTAGTTAAAAGCATTTTTAATAATAAGTAGTATTAATGCATTAAATAATTAGCTGTCTTATTAAGAGGATCTCAGGGATAAATTGTGTTTTGGAGATATGAGCCCTGGGGATATTTCCTATCTTAAAATGGAGGTTGAGCTCTAAAGTCCATGTAAGTTAAGTTGATATGGAAACAGATTTGTTTTTTCTTTTTGCTAAATTTGGTTGCACCATGTAATTCATTTATTTGACTTTCAATGAAGTTTAGTTTTAGAACACTAGAAACAATCCAGTCGAGAACAGGCCATTCAGCCCAAGAAAAGCTCTCCAGTACTTTCCATTTAACTATTCTAAAATAACATCAATTTTTTTTGCTCACCTTTTAGACTTCTGTCACCTCACTATGGACCCCAGCACGGCCCACAAGAATCTCAGTCTTTCTGATGGGAACCGGACTGTGATACAGAGACAAGATGGCCGTTCTACTTTTATACACCCGACTAGTTTTGAGCAGGTGCTCTGTTCAGGCAGCCTTTGTGGTCCTTACTGCTACTGGGAAGTGGAGTGGAGAGCAAATGTGGATATTGGCGTCACACACAAAGGAATCAACAGGAAAAAAACAAACGAGGAATGCCGACTTGGACGCAATGATAGGTCTTGGGGTTTATCTTGTGAAGATGGCCATTACTCAGCATGGCACAATAATACGAGGACTGATATTCTAGGTCCTTGTTTTAACAGGGTAGGAGTTTATGTGGATTATCCTGCACGCTCCCTATCGTTTTATAGTATCACAGATAAAGTGTCCCTTTTACACAGGTTCACGATCACACTCAAAGAGCCACTCTGGCCAGGCTTTTGTATCGGACCTGCCTCTGGTGTAACAATTTGTCTTCTAAACTAGTGTGACTATCAAGCAACATCTTGGCCGCATTATCCAGCATAACTTTAATTGTGATTTAGTGAAGTATAGTGTAATTAAATTGAGGTGAAGAGCAGGCTCACGGTAGGAAGGATGTTAGGGCGTAAAATCCATCATTTATTTTCTGAGTAAGAAATGTACATGCTTACATGTAAGCTTTTAGTTTTATTTTTAAATTAAAATTATTTAAATTTATTTTTTTATTAATTTTAATATGCAACTATGTTGTTTTTAATATGTTTGCACCAATAGTGTAATAAATCTGAAATTGGTTCATGTAAAAGTTTCTTACCGGTTAACCCAACTCATTTGATGTACGTGGAAATGTGGAGAGGAGTGGAACTTTAACTGAGGGTCAGCAGCGCCTGTTGGTGCTTCATGTTGGCAACTTCAGGCCTACAAACAATTTGAGTGGCAAGATCCACATAAATGACTTGGGATTTTCTCAGTATTAGTCTTCCTAAAGCCAGACATGCAGTATAATAGGTCTGGAGACCTCAATGAGGGAATTTTGCTTAAAACTAAGTGGGAACAATCAGGCGACTCACTGAGTGTCACATTTCTAAGCCAATTTGATGCCTCAACAAATTTGCCTAACGACACTAGTAAAATCGGGGAGAAGCACACCCAGCATCCATCTTCTGACTATTCTGGCTATACGATCTGCAACTTGGGGAAAAGCATTACTCATTACTTCTTTTTTACAGAACACAAGAGAGTTGATGCTGAAGCTCCCATCTTCAAGTGATGGCTGCCTTTTGTCCCAAGAGGTGTGCAGAGGGAGTGATGTCAGTTAAACTCTGATTTACACCTCTTTTATCTGATGAAATGCGGGCAGATACAGCTGGGAGTTCAGTCACTTAGTTTGGAATCCAAGTAGGGGTTTTGTGCAGCTGGATGCCTGCATCTCCCTGTTAACTCTGCTCTTTTAACAGACCTGGTGTGCTTCTAAAATGTAGCAGAATGGGCAATGCCCACTTTGTCTTACATTTGTCTTAATCCAAATCTTCAAAATCCTCAAAGGCATTGACAAAGGAGATCCAGCAACATTCTTCCGACTTAAGGGTGAATCACATACTCGAGAACATTAGTGGAAATTAAGAGGAAGTGCATTTTAAAGTGAAGCCAGAAATCACTCCATTATACTAAGAGTTGAGAGACTGGAACAGACTGCTGAGCCATGGAGTTGAAGCAGTGACCTTGATAACCTGTAAGAAGAATCTGGATGAGATGTTGGGACAACTTAGCTATTAGCTAAACATATGGGTTTGATGGAGTGTATGGTCTCCTCTCGTTTGTCAAAGTCCTTATGTTCTATATGCTGTCTATCTATATTTTTCATGTATATATTGTTACGGCAGCAAGGAAATCAAGTAGACAATTGCAGCTAGGCATTTAAGAAATTCGGGGTTTGTCAAAACACATTTGAAATAACTCACAGCTTAACTATTAGCTGAACAAAATGGCTTGAATGACTGAATGGTCTCTTTCCATTTGTCAAATTTCTTACGTTCTTAATGTTCTTGGGAAACTACAACAGCAAAAAATACCAAACAAGTCAATAACACTAACTAAAACTCAATCTCAGAATAAACGTTCTAACATTAAAGTCTTATTGGAAGAGTCTCAGACTTCCTCTACTGAAGAGACCTGAGACTAAGATCCAATATATGGATGTCAGGAACATCTTTTATAGGTAGGATAACGGTGACAAATTACATCCAATGGACTTTATGTCACATAATCGGCAAATGATGTAATGATTGTCAATAATATGGTTGCTCTGTCATGTACATAAAACCACAAAAAGGTTTCCAACCATTCAGATTTCAGAATCACAAAATAATGCCATCAGAATAACCAAACAACAATGTGTTTTTTACAATATTAAAGTACAAGTGTATAAAAAGTCTACGTTTAACAGCCATATGATGAAAAACATATGATTACAACAAAGGCTATACCACAAAACATAACTGAATTCCAGGTAGGAAGATCTCCGAATCACAGATACATACAACAAATAAAACTTACAGTAATGCCATATGTCTGTGCATGTAATGGCTATTATTTTATCTGAACTATTGTTTCTTAACATCTGTCCCTAACGATTATTTTTTAATTGCTCTTGTTTATGTACAAAGTGTATAACTAAAGAATAAACACTCAGTAAATGATGAGACACCGTGAGTGCTATGAACACTTCAGTATTAGATGGTGTAGGATACCAGCATGATGATCACTTAGAGAATCAAAGTTGAACTCAACTGCTTCTTTCCAACTGCCCACTCCTATCTACTGACAATAGTTTTCTTTTGAAAAATTGTTTCTGTATGTATGCATGTATGTGTTACTTTTCATAAACTAGGGGGCTCTGCCCCCTGCTTGCTTCACTCACCCACCCCTGTGTTTGGTTTACCGGATATACAATTTAAAGAGATTGTTATTTTCATGGGAATTGTTACATATGCATTATTTTCACTTTTACTTTAAAAACATTTGTAAAAACAATACTTGTCCTTTATTTCTGGCCCTGTGCATGGTTACATCTCTTTCTCGCCAGGTGTATAACGCTGCTTGCATTATGAAGGGGGGGTGGCTGCTGTCACGCTGCCCGTCTATCATTTTAAAGCCTGTACAGCTGCTGTCCTTTTTGCCACTTCGTGTCTCTGCTGCTCGTGTTGTGATCGCTTCCCCGTGACCATAAATATACACCTGATCGAATTGTGTTTTCTTTGAAATTAAATTTTTCATTGCTTTAACTGTTGTGGGACCACAGATTCTCATAGCGTATGGTCCATTATTGTGTAAATCTATGTTTTGTGCATTGAATGATGCGAATGCAAAAAGACTTTGTTTTCTGCTCTTAGCCTTTTATTTCTGACCTTGCTTTGTCCTCCTCTTTTTTCAATTACACCTGGTCCTGATGATTAATTCCCTTTTGTTTGCGCTAATGCGATCTTTACTATCTTTTTTTTTTTTTGATACTGTAGCAAATGACGTAATAAAGTGTCACAAAGGTTTTACTTAAACAATCTGCGACTTCGTAATCTCAAACACAACTTTCTAGCACCCTCTCCAACCCCTTAGCCCCCGGGTCTTGCACCCCCCCTTACCTCATCAATCAATACCCTGCTATCAGTCTTCCGTGCTGTACTCCTCCCTCCCTCAATCGGACCAAACAGTTACTTAAAACAAAAAAGGCTTCAACCTGGCTGGGACGCTACATTACTTTTGAATTTTACTGCTTTCATATTCTTTACCTTTCTCTGCATGTGTATCCCGCCATCATTTGTTTGAGCCTTTCGAATTCCACTGCTTTCATAATCTCTTATCTGCCTTTTTTCCTCTCCAACGCTTTTGGGTCTCTTTTCTTCGCACTGCTCTTTCTTCTTTGCTTAGTCGTTGATGTTTCATCTAGAACGTATTGTCTTTATACGCTTTATATGTGCTGAGAGCACAGGATCTGTGTGTGCTACGTGCCTTTACACGACTGAGTGTTTTGCTGGCTTTTCTCTCTTATTTGTTATTGTTTGCGTCTCGTGGGTCTTTTAAGTGTCTTCCGAGAAGATCACGTCTCGTCACCCCGCTTTTCCTTTCCAGGATTTTTTTTTATAATAGATAGATGGCATTATGTAAGTCTTTTAGGTTCTTTTGTTATTGATAGACAAAAAATGTTCTTAAACAAACACGATAGCCTAATACCCTTGTGTTACGTGTACAATGCCCTCTATAATGTTTGGGACAAACATTGATTTACTTCTCTGTAACTCCTTGTTACAAATCAAACAATTCACATGTGATTAATGTGTACTTTGCAGACTTAGATATTTGTTACATTTCAGTCGCAATGCTTTTTCTACATTCCTCTTAATGTTCAGGACAATTGTCATCACAGGTGTTTCTGATTCCTCAGGTGTGTATCATTGCTCCATAACATACCTAAGTTTGTATCTACCCTTTGGAGTCAGTAGTTTCCATTGTTCAACATGAGGACAAGAAGCCGTGCTAATGAAAGTCAAAGAAGCCATTAGGAATGCTGAAAAACAAGAATAAAACCATTAGAGACATCGCTAAAACCTTAGGATGACCTAAATCAACTGTCTGGAATATTATTAAGAAGAAAGAACACGCTGGTGAGCTCAGTATTCGCTTAGCGATAGGTAGGCCAAGGAAGACCTTCACTGCTAATGACAGAAGAATCCTCACTGTGGTAAAGAAAAAGCCCCTAACACCTGTACAACAGACCAGAAACAGCCACACTGCAAGATACAAGCCACTTGTTAGCCACAAAACCAAGATCACCAGATCACAGTTTGTGAAAAAGAACTTGAAAGAGCCTGCAGAATTTTGGAAAAAGTTCTTGTAGACATACAAGACAAAATGAACCTGCGTCAGAGTGATGGCAAGAGCAAAGTGTGGACACGAAAAGGAACTTCCCAAGATCCAAAGCACTCCACCTCATCTGTTAAACAAGGTGGTGGGGGTTTTATGGCTTGGGCATGTGTGGCTGCCACAGGTCCTGACACCTGTATCTTCATTGATGATAGAATTGCCCATGGCAGTGGCACAATGAATTCTGAAGTGTAGGGAAACATCTGATCTGTTTGAATGTCTCCAAACTCACTGGACGGCGCTTCATGCTACAAAAAGATAATGATCCTAACCTACTGCTGAGGCAGCAGCAAAGTTTTTCAAAGTTAAAAAATGGGATATTGTTGAATTTAAATCCATCTGAGCAGGCCTTCCATATGCTGAAGAGAAAACCTAAGAGGATAAGTTCCCGGAACACGCAGGAGCTGAAGATGGATGCATTAAAGGCTTGGTAGAACATCACCAGAGAAGATCCTCAGCAAAGCATACAGTATGTGACAAAGTACTGAATAGACCTGCCACCTGCCCAAGCATTATGAAATGGGGGGGCTGTATGGAAAACTTGTGTTATCATTTATATATATTGTGACCAAAAGTTATGCAAATTCCTTTAAATGTATGTCTACAATGTGCACTTTAATCATGTCTGATTGTATGATATTTAACTTTAAATTGTGGAACAGAGGGAAAAATCAAGGAAAAATGTGTCTTTAGGTTGACACTGTATACCCTGCAATACTCACCCCTGGGATCCCCAAAAATGTTTGCCTACACTCTTCTAGGGCTACAGCTTTTAGTCACTCACCTTTCCTTCAGCTTCACCCTAGTTTTCCACCTCTGTGATGGCTGCACAAGAGCATCAACTTGTGTCCTTGCAGGACGAGAATTAGGCAGGAGAATGAACCCTAATCGTTTGGCAATTAGTAGGGTCAGGAAACAAACGTTTGATTCAATGAGACAATAGCCAACTTTATTTTACTGTAAGCTCTATGCTACAATATTTGCAAAGAAACCAGGCATAATCAAAACTAGCAGTTAAATAGATGAAAACGTACAAGCTGAAAGATTTAAATCAGTGTACACACAGTAAGCTTCATGCCAGGAGGTTCACATTGAGCAGTTACGAAGTCCACAGTTTTTTTTCTTCATAAGCCGGTTGAGATGTTTGTTATTGTTGTGATGCTGTTGTAAGTGGCAAACTCAGCAACAATGTCACAGAAAGTGCTTTCGAAATATGTCTTTTATATATTGCCTCGATAAGGTTTTTCTTTTGGAAAAGTACTAATAAACATAAAGCAAGAGTCTCATCAAGTTAAAAATCAGACATCTGATAACTTGCAGATGGTCTTGTTATTTGTCAGTGAAGCTACTCTAATCTTTGCCATGTAGATTATATGAATATTATGGTCCTGCTAAAGTAAAAGGTCCCAATCACTTATTTTGTATCTTTGTAGAAGCACATACTGGTTAATTTTGCTTGTAGAATTTCTAGTCATGGCACTATACAAGTGTTTGCTTTTGTATTTGTATATTTCTAGTCAGCCCTCAAATTAAGCTGCAATATGCCCGATGACTAACATGCTGCCTAGAAGCACTTGCTAAGCCCAGCCATGTGAAACTCCTGTTACATATACGATGATTATAATATTAGCCTTATGAGTCAACATTCTTGTTTTTATATATGTTATCTAAATAATCTCATATTCCCATATTAACACCCCACAAAAAGTTAAATATTGTAAGTCTTATTTCCACACAATTTAAAAAGCATTATTTTCACCCAAATTCATCAATAAATGTAAAATTTACTTTCTCTGTATAAGAAACCCTGCTGCTGATCGAATCCTTCATTTCTCCATTGTATTTACCTTGATGACACTAGGGATGATGGGAGCTTTTGAGCTGAACATTCTTGTTTACATATTTTATTCACTTTAAAGCTGCATCTTATCTAAACAATCCTATATTCCTATATCAACACCCCACACAAAGATAAATATTACAAGATAATTATTATATTATTTTAAAAGCATTATTTTCACCCAAATTCATCAATAAATGTAAAATTTACTTCATCTTTATAAGAAACCCTGCTGCTGATCAGCTCCTTCATTTTTCCATCGATTTAACCTTGATAACACTAGGAATGATGGGAATAAAATGGTAGTTAACGGTTTCACTGTTTCAAGATCATTACACTCGATTCAAATCCAAGCCAAAACCCCACATAAAGTGGCTCAGAGAAGGAAGCCTTGAATGTGTATAGGCGAGCGATGGTATCTGAAACACTAAAAAACGAGAGCAAGCCAGCGGGACAATCCAGATACACGCCTACTCTATCACATCCAGGGGCAGTCAGCGGGGTCTCCTTGTTATCATGCCACGCAGAGTAACGGGAAGCAGAGCATCTCAAACACCAGGACTTGACATTTCTTCCCAGACGACAATCGTTGCCATTTCCCCTCCTGCTGATTTCCTTCACAACTCCTATTTCGATCTCTCCACTCCACTGCACTTCCCAGTATAAACGGGTCCCGGACAGAGCTTCTCTGCACAGCACTTGGGACCAGTAGTTGAATCTGTCAGGATGCTCAGGATATTGAATCTTATTTCCAAATGTCACCCTTCTGTATCCTTCAGACAGATGGAGGTGTCGGTTTAATGTGTTGGGGTTGAATGTAAGCTGACAAGAATCTGAATTAAGAAAAAAGGAAAAGGAAAGAAAATCAAATCAGTATCTACTCATCAAGTAAGACCGTTCACTTAATTCACTGTAGGATTAAAACCAAATAATGTTTAAGAGAATTACCTGATCAACCTTCACTAAAGAACAGCAGCCCAGGGTTCCCCTCCTTTTCCTCACTGGGTTCTCTGTCCAATCACAAATCAAATTCTGTTTGAACCCAAGTCCAAACCACCTTGAAGTAAGGACTTTTTGGTGCTAATGTCCATGAAGCAGTACTGGAGATCATTGCTATTCTTTTAGCTCACCTTAACCTTAGGTCTATCATCCAGGAAATTTAATGTTAACACTCAGTTACGTATCAGAGCTCATTGTTCTGATTCTTGCACCCTTTTTATTCCAAAGTTCCATGCTACTTGAAATGAATAAGTCTACATTGTCAGGTTCACATTCCTAAAAGCAATTTGTTCCCCAATTTATGCAAAAAACATTCTGATTTTATTAGGGCAGGAAATCACCAAGAGTCCAAAGTAGGCCAATATTGATACTGAGGTGTTCCAAATTTACTCCAATGAATTGGTGAGGTAGCTCAGCTGAAGACATGGACTTCAAGTGTTTAGTGCTGTTGCCTCACAACTTCAGAGACCTCCATTTGAATCCAGGTCTAGACATTGTCTATGTGAAATATCCATGTTCTCTGCGTGTGTTTGTGAGATATTTCTTCTTACTTTGGCTGTGTCTCTAAATTACCATGATATGAAAGAGTCCATGCTTGTGTAGGTTTTTTTGTGTACTATGACTGATTGGTGACTCTAAATTAGACTAAGGGTGGTAGTGTGCAGGAGTGTTCCCTGTGATTAACTGGCATCCCATTCTGGTTCAATTTCTGCCTTCCATTCAACGCTACTAAGGTAGTCTACAGCCATATACAGCCCTGCCTGTATGGGACTCAGCAGGTTCAGTACATGGATGGATGGATGGTTGAAAAGATCTCAGTTCCAAACAGCTTATTCTATCTTATCTTACAGTTGGCTATTTGGAACGAGATTTACAGTTTGCAGGAGGCAATACTTCAAGCTTTACCTACTCTTATGTTCCAGAAACCATTCTAATACTTTTCAGGTCTTGAGATATGGAAAAATAACCTGCTGACAAAGCCCACTAGTCTATTAATCCTGCTGTGTTGTGTTAAAAATGAGTTACCTGTAAGAGGTAGTGCAGCCTGAGAACAGAGTAGTGCGCCACAAAAATACAACCCACTAGCAACCCACTTGAATCAGCTTGGTCAGGACCAAGATTCCAGAGCAAAGAGACTTCCACACTACAAGAGCAGGATCTCATATGGGCCTGTTGGTTTAGAAGAAGCTGCAGATGAAACAGACAGCTTTGGTATGTCATTTTTAATTTAAATTCCTTCTTTTTGATTCTCGTTTGGATTTTCCTGCTTCGATCCCTGCATTGTCTTTCAAGCACTCTTTCCATTTGGTGATTTTTTAAATTGTTTGCTGAGGTAAACCCCATTTTTGTTCCATTTTTCCACCCTTTTTGTGATTCTTATTTTAAATTCTTAATGACCTTAAAATGTAGATAATTTGGTGGGTTTTGGACCACATTGCCTTCTGGTAAATCCTAACATAACCTCACTCACAACTGATTACATCAACTTCTGTATGGACATTGTAATTCCAGTAAGAACAGTATGCTGCTATGCTAACAGCAAGCCATGGATTACAAGTGACATCAAGGGCCTTTTGAACCAGAAGAAAAGGGCTTTTAAAGGTGGTGATCAGCATGAGCTCAAGCGCGTGCAGAAGCAACTCCGAGTCCAGCTCAGGGCGGCGAAAGAGCAGTACAGGAGAAAGCAGAGTCTTCCCCAAGGCCATAAGGTCACTGAATTCTCTGTCACTTGTTCTTACCTCCTCTGCACTGTACCCACCTGTTGGTTTATGTTTAATTCCACTTCATGTTACCTGTGTACTGCCATCTTCATTTTTCACGTTTTCACTATATACTGTACATGAGGCCATTTTTCTGCTTCTTCTATTTATTGTGTTTATTTATTTGTGTGTTTTCTGCAAAAACCTCTAAAATGCCGGACAAATACCATTTCAAATGAAATAAAGGAATTTTAATGAGATGCTGACTTGTCTGGAACAAGTTTAACGGGGTTATTTTTTATAGACTTTCTATAGAAGGTAAAGTAATCTTTACTCAGACATAAGAAAACACAGGGTCCTCCACTCTAAATTACTTTTGCCCACCTCCTGGTGTAAAACTAATTCCTGTTTGAAAAGGGCTATAGACAGAGAGTTGTCATGTACTGGAGACTCATAGTGGGTTTAGAATTTTTTCATTTTATTTCCATTGGGCCACTTTTTGGGCTTGTAATCATTATTTTTGTTAACATTAAATACCTTCATGTAGTTTTGACCTTCTCAGATTTGTGGATGCCTTGTATCCACAATATTTTACTCTCATACTGGCTTACTGGGTAAAAAGTATCATTATGCATTAAACTTTACCACCTTAAAGAAATACTACATGTAGAAATGTTTTTAATTGTTTTTTTACCCCATTTGGTTTGAAGTGACAATTGAGAAAAAAAATTAACCTCATGTTTTCATGTAAATAACACATTTTCTTATAGAACAGGCATTTCTGATGGTCAGTGCTGGACAATAGCAAAGGGTATCAAAAAAGTCAAAATTTTGTTACACATGTTGCATGATCCACATGTGAAGTCATACAATTGTATTCTCATAGCATGGAAAATGCAAGCATTTCTTGAAAAAAAAATGTAATAAATCCTTTGGGAAAATCAGAATTGTGCATGAATCCTGTTCACACAAGAATGAGGTTTTGAATTGAAGACAGGACTCTTGACCAGTGGATTAAGGGAAGAGGAAGATCTTCAATTCAAAATCTCAATTCTATGTGAAACTTTGTCTCAGCCCTCACTACAAACCACGCTGGTTAGCTAAAATATAAAGAAATATTATTTTTGGGTGAAGTATTCCTTTAAATCTTTAGCCTTGTCCACTTTCCCTATGATTTGCACACATGATCCACTGGAACAGCTAACTATTTGTAGACTGAATATCTACACACACGATTTGCCAATTATTTTTACATTACATGTAAAGTAACCACTCCCTGTATACAAATAAGTCAACTTCATCTGAATAATTATTGTTTTATTATTTCAGGTTCAAAAGGAAATGACTTACATTTTAAATAGAAATTTCTTGTACACATATTGTGAAGGATGTCAACAGGATCATCATAACCTGAGTAAAGAAAAAGAAAACACCAACATCAGCTTTGAGAGTGGAGTTCTGGGTGTTGTAGTCAGTTTAGAGTACTTCTCTATATTTACTGGTGAAATTTACTGTATCTCCACATTTGTTCAGATTTGTATGAGAAAATTAACCAGGCTGAATTGATTAACCCACCTTCAGGTTTAACAAATTTCCAGATGCTGATTTTGTGAAGACTCCTTTTAAGATTTAGGAGATCTTTCTGTAGAGTCTTAGAAAAAAGTTCCATGTTGATGTTGACATTGGGCATGTCTGAATCTCTTGGAGGGACACAGGCAGTTGGGAACTTCTATACAGGGAAAGGAGAGAGAAGGTGAACATGGGGAAAATTTGTGCTTGTTACAGTTCTCCTCTCCTTGAGATCTTTAGCTTTTGTCTGAAAGAGTTACATTACCTGGAGTAACTGAATGGGGTTGTCAGTGTTTGAAAGTACTCTTAGCTCAGCATCTCTCTGCTCCAGTTCCTTCATCTCTTTCTCAAGTGTCTTTATGGACTCATTAGCTTTGTTCACTTCCCTCTGTTCGTGATCATGAATCAACTCAGTCACCTCTGACTTTAGCCTTTCAGCAGAATGAATGAGGGATCTGATAATTTCCTCACATGCCAAAACTTCGTTCCCTGCAGAACTCTGATTACACAAACATAACTTTAAAATTTCACTTAAGTTCTCCTTGTACCAGGCGCCAGTACACTTACTGTAGTCACAGGTCACTGAGTAATTGATAAGCAAAGACTGCATGGAATTTTAGTCCAAACGTTATCGTGCTAAGCTGAGGTAAGTGATGAAAGTGACCTGGCCCAAAACTTCAGTGTCACTGTAACTGGCCTTTAGTCCCCTGCTGGATATTTACTAGGGACACTTACCTGAGGTAATTTCAGGAATCCTGTTTTTAACTTTATTTGTCATTAATTACAAATTTTAATGATATGATTATGCCTGTCCCAAATTCCATAAAGACCAATCTCCATCCAATGTACTAACATACAGATGTTAATGGTTTCATATTTTTTTTCCTTTATCAACCACCACAGTAATTCTCACCGTCAGTTGTTGCACAGTTTGCTTCATCTTGTTCACCTTCTTTTTTCTCTCCTCAACTCTCCTCTTGCATTCTCTCTGTGTGGCTACCACGTGATACTGCAATAACAAAAGTAAGATAGGAAAATAATGGACTTTTTACCTCTCCTTCTCACTGATTAATTTTTATCTATCTATCTATCTATCTATCTATCTATCTATCTATCTATCTATCTATCTATCTATCTATCTATCTATCTATCTATCTATCTATCTATCTATCTATCTATCTAACTATATAGTATCTATCTATCTATCTATCTATCTATCTATCTATCTATCTATCTATCTATCTATCTATCTATCTATCTATCTATCTATCTATCTATCTTATCCTGCCTGCTATACTTAAATGAAAGTCTATCTATCATTTAAACAATGTAGTGAGTGAAAAATATAAAGCAAAAAATAAATAGAAAAAATAAATACATTTAAAAGAAAAGCAAAACTGTACATGCATGACTGCATATATGAACAAAAATGTTGCTTTTAGCAAAAAAAAGGAAAGACCTGTATACTTAAATATGTATGATGACCTTATCAAATTACAATATAATAGTGCAAATATTGGTGTAAAATTATGGTCATAGATATCACAAAAAGTGTACTGTTAATATACTGAATGAAAAAAATGCTTCCTTTAAATACCGCCTCTTCTCATTTATTTTTCATTCTCATTGTGTTCTTGTGTTCTTACATCCTATCAATCTGGAGATGCAAGATAATCAAACGATTCAATCTTTACTTCGTAAGCTAATTTCCACACACCAGATTTTGTAATGCATTTATTTACATTACCTCACATAATTAGTGACCTCTTCTCATTCATGTTGTGAATAATTTCTTGCACTAAAGTTTAGTATCTCCCGCCATTGTTCGGTTTTGATGAGCTACATATGTTCAGTTTTTGTTGGTGATGATATTTTGTTAGATACTGAAAAAATTGGTATGTGTGTACTTTATTTTTTATTGTTTATGTAGTTCATCAGAAAGGTCTTCCACTCTTGCTAATTAACACTTTTTAGCAAATATTAAGTTGTTAAACATATACAGTAGGTAACATTTTTATTAATTCAGTTTACTTACCTTCTATTTATGAGATTTTTCTGTCTCTACATGTTTACGTTAAAGTACTTACCCTGATAAAGAGTTTGTCACAAAGCTCTTTGTCTCTGTTTTTCCTAACTGAGCACATTCCCCAGTATCCTCATATTTCGATGTGCTTTCTACAATTACCAATTTATATTTGATTGATTGATTCCTCTACTTGGACCACTTTGCCCTGTGTTTTGATTTTACTGCAATACCTCTTACTATGATTCCGTCATCTTATTTTATTCACATTTGTTCATGTGGTTTAGTGTTTGTTTTTTTTTTCGATTACAGTTTTTCTCGATCGTTTTGATGTAATTCACACATTAGAAATGTCATTCTCCTCACGCTTACTCACTTTCCCTAGGCTGACAATATTTGTAGGTCTGTTTTTTTTTTTTTTTTTGTTGTTGTTGTTAACTAAGGGCTTATACTATTGGCAGGCAGTATGGTGTAGTTGTTGAAGCTTTGGACTATCCATATGAAAAACGTACCACTGAAAGTTTGGCTCATTTATCTTTAAAGGGATTCTCATTTATGTTTCATTTAAGAATCAGCTTTGTCACAGATGTTTCTGCTAAAATTTCTCTAGACAAAAAGGAGACATGTGATACAAGTGAGGTAAAATGAGTCAAATTTGATATTTCAGTATGAAAAGAATATGATATTTTGTGAGATCTCTTTCTAGTCTTGTTTTAACCTCATTCAAGACTTCATATTTTTTACTTATTATTGTACTGATGCCTTTATCCAAAGTGACTTATAACATTTAAGATATGATTGGTTGCATTTCTTTTGTTTTTCCAATAAGAGCACAGGCAGGTGAAGTGATTTTCTCGTGGCCACCTGGTGTCAGTAGTGGGATTTGAATGAACAACCTCAGGGTTTGAAACCCAAAGTAAACTTGCCGCACTGTAAGCCTTTTTTCTAGAATGAGTGTGTCTTAATTGGAGCATTGCAGTATAAATTACTGCAAATATTAGCATTGTTCAGAAGCAAGGACTACAGCTTTGTAATCGTAGTTAAATGTTTTATCATTACAAACAGCTGTCCATACATTTCATCACATATTATTGAGCACACAATGCAAATACTTTCAAATTGTAAAAAAAAAAATGTCAAGACACAATTTTACTATTACCTGTTTCTCTGAAATTTCAATCTCCAGCTCTACCAGCTCATGCCTCCTGTGTTCAGTATTGCCACACTTCTCACAGATGCACTTTTGGTCAGTTCTACAGAAAAGAGTCAGCAGTTTATGGTGGCTCAGACAGGCTCTCTCCTGAAGGTAACTGATTGGATCCTCCAGCCTGTGTCTCTTCAGAATCGGATCCTCCAAGTGGGGATGGAGGTGAGTCTCACAGTAGGAGACCAGACAGGTAGAGCAGGACCGAGAGGCTTTCCACTTTCTTCCAGGACATTGATCACAAGCTACTTCTCCGGGTCCTGCGATATTGCAATTTCTATCTTCACTAAGTCCGAAAAGGTTCATTGTGTATGGCCAAATGTTGTCGGTCATTATGCAGTTAGTTCACAATGAGTATTCTTAATATTATATTTTATTTAGCTTCACAATTCACCAGCCTTAGGAGAAATTATTCTGTTTTAGTGTATAAAGGAAAAATAATTTAAAATGCTTTTGGAAACTAAAACAGACACTTCATTTTAGAGCCAGGGACTAGACTGAATGTTTAATGTAAATTTTGCTGCTCTGTTGAGGCTAAAAATATAATAAGCATTTTAATGCAGATCAAGGGGGCGGGTCACAACACACCTGAGGCAATCAATCCACCTATTATCTAACACCTGCTGCGCCTTCTGAGAATTGAAGATCATGTCACACTTCTATGTTTATGCTGTTTCAGAACAGGATTTTATTTAATTATTTACTGTATTTATTTTTTGGTGGCTTGTGCTCTGCCCATTGCACTCATTGTTGGATTTGATAGCATCGTTGTATTGCATCAGACAGGGAAACTGGTTTAAATTTTGGGGAAATCGAAACTCTCTAGCACTGTGATGTGTGGTTCATGTCCATACATTTCACCACATATTACTGAACATACAATGCAAATACTTTCAAATTGTAAAAAAAAAATGTCAAGACACTACTTGGAAAATCTGAGCCCATTGTGTGCTGAGATCTCTGCTGAAACTCAAGAGGGGACCCTCGTGAGAACACCGGGGTATTTTGTCTCAAGAGAAAAATCTGAGAAGCATGAGACAAAAGAACGTGTCTCTGTTTTATTTCTTTCTGATCTCACTGTTCCCTTGGACAAACCAAAAAGATATTAAGCAGATCTCTTTTCTGATTTTTCTTTCCTATGGGACATCTCTTTTTTTCCTGTCCAGGGCATGGCCCCGGTTTCAATCAACTGTCCACCCTATTGGCTAGTGGTGCTACTCGCATGGCCTGTCAATCACTTCTGCTCTGCCCTTCATTAGCATAAAGCACACTTTTAGATTAGCACGGAGCATGTAAAAAATAAATGTTAAATTATATTTAAAATAATAATATTTTAAAAATATCGACAAATAAAAAAAATCCATTAGCTAATTTTATTCTTTCTGTAATGTCACCAAATTTGTATAAAATCAGCCCAAGCGTTTGTGAGATTTTGAAACATTTAGTGTTTCTATTCTGGTGGAGGTTACCCATAAATACTGATATATTGAAATGTAATTTCTTAGAGAGCACCTATAGTTCTAGTTGTATCATCCAACCAAATTTTTCCTCTTCAACTAAGCTAAATAGTGTTCTGTTGAGTAAGTGAGCCAGTCAACTTTGCATTATAAATATTGAATAATCCTGATCTTCTAAAACACTCAATTTGATTTTTAGTTTACCTCTTTCATCCCTACAATTTTGTTCTTACCTTTTTCTCTGTAATTTCAGTCTCCAGATCTACCAGCTCATGCCTCCTGTGTTTAGTATTCCCACACTTCTCACAGATGCACTTTTGGTCAGTTCTACAGAAAAGCGTCAGCAGTTTATGGTGGTCCGGGCAGGCTCTCTCCTGAAGGTTTCTAATTGGTGCCTCCAGTCTGTGTCTCTTCAGAATCGGATCCCCCAAGTGGGGCTGGATATGAGTCTCACAGTAGGAGGTCAGGCAGGTAGAGCAGGACCGAGAGGCTTTCCTCTTTCTTCCAGGACATTGATCACAAGCTACTTCTCCAGGTCCTGCGATATTGCAATTTCTATCTTCACTAAGTCCGATCAAGTTCATTGTGTATGTCCAAATGTTGTCAGCCATTATGTAGTTAGTTCACAATGAGTATTCTTAATATTATATTTTATTTAGCTTCACAATTCACCAGCCTTAGAAGCAATTATTATGTTTTAGTGTATAAAAGAAAAGTAATTTAAAACGGTTTTGGAAACCAAAACAGACGCTTTCCCCTTGGGGATTAATAAAGTATCTATCTATCTATCTATCTATCTATCTATCTATCTATCTATCTATCTATCTATCTATCTATGAAGTAATGTGTTACAGTATCTATCTATCTATCTATCTATCTATCTAGACTGGATGTTTCATGTAAATCTTGCTCCTCTGTTGAGGCTAAAAATATAGTAAGCATTTTATTGCAGATCAAGGGGGCGGGTCACAACACACCTGAGCCAATCAATCCACCTATTATCTAACACCTGCTGCTCCTTCTGAGAATTGAAGATCATGTCACACTTCCATGTTTATGCCGTTTCAAAACAGGATTTTATTTATTTATTTTTTGGTGGGTTGTGCTCTGCCCATTGTGATCTGATGTTAAGCTGTTGTTTTCATCATTGGATTTCATAGCATCGTTGTATTGCATCAGACAGAGAAACTGGTTTACATTTTGGGGAAATTGAAACTCTCTAGCACTGTGACGTGTGGTCCATGGTGCTGCTCCAGTTTTAAATGCATAATTAATAGACGTACTTGCACTGGGGAGTGAGGCAGGTGTGAGTGATTGTCTGAGAAGACAGCTCATCTCCGGATTGCTGTGAGGTTATCAGCCGGCCAATCATTGCCTTACTGGCATGTGCAGGCAGTATGATTGTCTCATTATCAGCCCAGGGTGACAATCATGTGATCGAACCTGCAACTGCTCTCCAGCATATTAAAGGGGAGTGCAAGATCAAAAAGGGGGAAAAAGGAGGAAGGAAAAGCACTGGTATTTAGTGCAAGTGCAGGCACAGGTACAGGTACAGGAGCAGGTATAGGTGCGAAGCAGATGGACAGATATGGAGCCCCAGTGAGGAGGTGTGTGGCCACTGCTTAGGAGTGGGCTGAGAGGTCGCTCCTGCTGAACAACCAAGTAACAGGAGTGACCATTATGTTCAGGAATGTGCTGTCACCAGGTGGAACCAACGGATCGGCAGCAGTGAGAAGACAAAGTGCGCTCTCACCGGGTGGAACCTGGAAAGGCAGAGGTGGGCGCGGAGGCTTGCCAAAGGGGATGTGGACCAGGAGTAAAAGGTTTTCTGCGTTTTCTGGTGGACTTTTCCTTGATCTGACAGATCCACAAAGGGATGAGATGAGGAGAAGTCCATTTCAAAGGAACACTGAGGTTCACTGTTTTAAAGACCATTTCCTGCCTGTGTTTTTAACCACGTTTTTATGTACATTTATTTTGAATAAATTTACTCTCCACCATCACTAACTTTTTATGGATTATTTATATATTTATTTAATTTTGTGAGCACTGCACTTTGTACACTGTGTGACTGCTTCTAATAAAAGTACTGTTCACTTTGCACCTTACTTTTGCTTTGTGCGAGTGTCCTCATTCACTGGCTCTTCCTCGTCATGATTATCAATGGTGTCGGGTGCAATAGGCTTCAGAAGGGAACCAGAAGTGTGGAGCTAACCCGCACAAGCACAAATACATTATAAGTGAGAACACAAGAAAGATCATGAAGGTATGGGGTAGCAACTGTTACCAGCCTCAGGCCTAAGGGAACCTGGGCCAAGTACAACCCACTGTTGCTACAGGGTGCAACCCCAGCGGTAAGGTGCCAAAAGCATAATAGAAGCAGGCAACAGTCAAGAATCTCTCACCATACGTTTTGTTCTGTTATTCTCATTTACCAAAAGATATATAACTGCTTCAATAGCAACATGACGGTCAGTTAAACAATGGTGCGTGCCAAATTCCTCTGCGGAACAATAGTGTAAACACATTTACTTTAGTTCAACAATAGCATTGATGTCAGCTATCAAGAAGTACCTGATTAGAAACCAATGTGCTCAGAACTCGTTAATTTTCAAAGGAAGCAGGCAGTCCTGTATTGTGTGTGGAGGAGATACTAATCAAAGAAGTCTGATTATTCCAAACAGGTGACTCTTTTACAAGACAGGCAAATATTTATGTCATGTAGATAGCCATCAACAATAACCTGTAGCAGAATTTTCCAGGAAATTTGCTTTTTCTTTAAAATGTTGCTTTCTAGCCCATTATACTGAGCAATGCAGAGAAATGTCATTTTCTTTAAGACATTGATTTCTACCCCATTACACAACCAGGTAATCCTATTTAATTGCAAATTTTCTAAGATGGAATTTTTGATACAGAATCAATTCATTAGATAGTCCTTGGATCTAGAAGTACCTCACATGATGTCTGACCAGCTAATGATGGCTCTAATGTTGGTAGAACTATAATTTTAAAGTAATTGTGACTGGAAACAGAGGCAGGGTTAGGGTCATTCTTTTAAGTCCAGCTCTTCCAAGCTAAATGTGGAAAAAAGAAATGGCTAGTTATATGTGTTGATATGTGTATAAACAGACAAGGTTTGAGAGTGAGGCAGGAGAAGAACGAAGCCAGAAAAGGGCTGAAAACTGGGAGATCAATAATAATGGGCATCTAAGCCAAAATATGAGATAAAAAATTGCAGTCAGAAAAACAAGAGCTATGGTCAATAATATCAGTATTCAAAAACAGAAAAGTCAGCAAAAGCAACAAGAGATTTGGGGTTAGAATATGCAGCTCAGATGAGGAGGTGTTTTCATGGGTGAACCTTTTATCCCATTGAGCCGTGATTGTCATGATTATTATTCCGTGAACTTTGCATCGGGTGTTCTCCTTTGTTCATCGTGTTATGTGGTGGAAACACCAAGAGGCAGAGCCACATTGATGTCACTGCAAAAGGATCATCCTCAGCTGATATACAGTATCTGGGGATGTGGAGCAAGTCCATCAGTGGTTCATTGTGAGAGTGTTTTTTCATGACTATAACAATTTTTTTCTCATTTATGAATTTTTGCTTCTATCTGTGGTTTATGATTATTAAATTCAGGATTTTCATTATTAGCAAACCTTCTTGCCTCGGTATCTTTTGCCATTCTGGTAATTGTTGTTCTTTTTGATCACATTTTAAAAAAGATCCCCTTTAAATTCTCACTGTGGACTTTTTGTTCAAGCCAAACATTCAATGGTTTTCCTTTCTCTTGAGAGACATTTTGGTATATTTTGGAACACTGAAAATATTTTAATCATTTAGTAGTCTATTCCTCTTGTCTGGGGCCTGAATAAGCAGGTAGCAGACTTTGGGGTCAGGCTGTCTGGGGTGAGGCCTATCTTTAGGCAAGCCAGTAAAAACTCCTGGTTTTGTGTGCCTTTTTAGAGGCTTCACACCCTTTGCTATTTTAAGTACACTTGATTCACTACAAATACAACATTGGAGACTCATTCTTGCCTAGTTGACAAGTACCAGAACTAATAACCTTTATGTGCCAAAACTGTAATTGTATATAAAAATATTTAAGTAGCATTGAAACAATCCTCATGTTTAATGATGAGTGAAACAATTAATGAGAAACCGAATTCACAGTGAAACTCTGTATTTTCATTTGCTAAACAAAAATTGCAAAATAAATTGCATTTCGCTTCCAATGAAATATGTGGCTTTCACACAAGAAGAAAGGTGTTCTGTTCCGGTCTGGATATGTTTTATTGTATTAAGTCTACTTTTCATTTAGTATTTAAGTAAAGATCTCTAGTGGAAAAAAAATGCCAGAAGTATTCTTGTACTCATTAGGAGAAAATGTTGCTTTCTTAGCAATGGTGTAGGGGTTCATATTCAGCAGAAGGTGCTCTTTCTCCCCTGGGATGTGTTTCTTCATGCAGAACTGACTAGAACCAATATTATCCCTTTTGTACCCATGGCGGAAATAATTACAAGAGAGAGAAATATGGTACAAAAAGTGATACATGTGTTTAACTTTCTTTAAAAGATAACATTCATTCCCAGATTACAATGCATAACCACATATACATACATATTCGAGCCAGAGAGAAGCCAAGGGAGATCACAGCCAAGTGGGAGAATGCTGACAATCAGATATCCCATCCAGTAAGGAATCTCAGCAGCAAAGTGAGACGCTTCTGACGTCATGTTGTATCCTCGTCATTATAAACACTCACATAATTACATATTCATAAAATTCTTGTCAGATATGGGCAACTAGCAGACGAACTGTCTGGTTATTAATACCTTCACCTGTTCTCATCACTTATCACAGACTGTGGGTTTTAACCATACTGGTCAAGCAGACATCATGGCAGGGGAATATCGTTGCTTCCCAGCTGACCATACGCTCCCTCGGCCTCCTGGCCAGGTATGGGAACAGGATCCATCTCAGCAGGGATGCCAGTTGGTCCCTCACCTCTTTTAAAATATCCAGTCAAATCTTTAAATGCTTTTTTGGTGGATAAAGCAGGGATTCAAAGGTGACCTCACCCTGTTGTCAAAACTCCAACTGAAAACACTTGTGAACAAAATGCAGTAGAAAGTGGAAAGGGGTAGCTAGTAATTCCAAAACTATCCTAGTATGTGAATGGCGAAACACTCGAAGCTGCTGTAATTGAATAAACTTGCCTACTAAAAAAGGGGTTTCATGGTAAGGTCCATATTTGACTAGGCACCTTACCGATCTGTAGTGGTGAAGCAGTAGCGGAGTCTAAAGACAAAACTCTCTGGTCAATCTACATCCCTGTCATGAACTGTATGTAATGACCGAAAGAAAGAAACCACATGTTCAAGCTGCAGAAACGAGTTTTCTCCACAGGGTGGCTCGGCTGACACACTGTGATTGCGTGAGAAGCTCAGCGATTCAGGGGAAGCTCAGAGTAGAGTCACTGTAGCTCTGGATCAAGAACAGCCAGATGATGTGGTCTAGGCACGTCGTAAGGATGCCCCTAGGTGGCTGTGGTCAAGTCCCACAGTGCAGAGAATCCTGTTGCGGACACTGGAGGCATTACATCTCTCAGCTGGCTGGGGAACGCGTGGGAATTCCACAGTAAAAAGCTGGAATCTGTAGCTGGGGACAGGGAAGTCTGGGCTGACCTGCTTGGCCTGCTGCCACCAAAACCCAGAAGGTCGCGCAGTATGAGTGGCATAATCAGATGCCAAGAATGAACTTGTCTGAGTTCCCTGGTCATGACACTCTCTTTCTTTTAAAATGAACTCAAAGCCTGGACTCTAGTGTATGTGGAGGGACTGCAACCTGCAGCCCATATGTCTACTTTCATTAACATTGTGCTCCATGAAACAAATATTTTGAAAGGGAATGGCCAGAGAGGATTGCATAAAAAGCAACAAAATTAGTCCAATTTAAAGGGTCTCAATAAAAAGGATTATCAGAAAAATGGTACTGATGACCGCAGGATTTAGCTTTCTTCCTCCCATTTGCAGATACAAACTCAGTTCCAGTTCTGCTCTGCCAGTATGTAGGCCTTTGAACTTAATCCAAATGCCTGTTTACCTCTAATTGGACAAATGAGACAGAACTGAGATGACCATGTCCGGGTAGAGGTCACCAGTTAGACAGGTTTAGTGGGTTGATAGATACGCTGCCGAGAACATAAAAAGCTGGATAGAGTGGCTGAGTGAAGGCGGCCTTGAACCTGTGCAGAAGAGTCATTGTATCTGAGATACTAAAAAATGAGAGAGAGCCTGCAGGATAGTCCAAAAAAACACCAATTCTGGGGCAGCGCTGCTCTCTTATCTCAGTCATCTTGTTATTATGCCACGCAGAGTAGCTGGAATGAGTACAGCAGAGACTCCAGGATTTGTCATTGCGTCCAATAAGACACTCAACACTCCATCCTTTCCTGCAGATTCCTGCGTATGTGACTCCGATGAAAACGCAATCACCGCTCCACTCCACCTCCCAGTAGCACCGGGTGTTAAACAGGGCCTCACTGCCCAGAAGTTGGAGCCAACAGTCAAACCTGTCAGGGTGATCAGGATATGAGAATTGTCCTCCTGAAGCTACTGTCCTGTTCGTTTCATTCAGATGCAGCCCCTCGTTCAGCGTGTTGGAGTCAAGTGTGAGGGGATAAGAATCTGAAAAGTTAAGAAAGAAAAAAAAAACAGTGACAACATGTCTTAACTCAGAAGGAGATCATGTCTGTATATGGGGACCACAGTGGACAGTCAGATTGAAAGACGTATGGCTTTCTTTCAAATGTATTGTTTGCTTTATTTTCTGTAAATATAAAGATCATATAAGTCAGGAATTCAGGGGAACAACTCTTTAAAAAATGAGATAATTAAAATTAATTCAAAAGAAGTTTATTAGCTGCAGAAACAGGTCAATAATTAAGAAAAGGGTTAGCATGAAAACCTGCAGCCAGTGCGGCCCTCCAGGACCGAAGTTGGGGACCCATGACCTACAGTAAGTTCATGGAGGCAGGAGTAAGAATGCAAAAACTAAAACTGGAATTTGAAGCGGTATAAAGTTAGTTGTATGACTATAACTGTACGAGGGGTTAAGCGTTAACTTAAATTGTACCTTTTAGTCTTTGCCAGATGAAATGCTAGTGTCTCATCCATTATCTACACTAAATCTCTATCAATGTCGCTGCTGTCATGAGATGAGAATTTGTTCTTTTTGTGTGTAATTGGATTCTATAAGTGTAGTAAATCCTTGTAGTCACACAGTCTGCTCCAACTCTGCTTTATTAAGTAATCAACAGAAGTTGGGACACTTGTGCAAATTGTTTGCTTCAACTTGCAAGCCTTGATTTACTTTAATTGCTGCAGAACATCTGTAGGTTGTAACCAATTGGTTGTTTCCTGAAGAAGGCCCATTTGTATTATACTGATATTTCCTTTATTTGAATTTTTGCTAACCTAAACTTTAAATTTAAACCTCTGGAAGTTTACTGTTTGCCTTTTCATCATTTTAGGTCATTCATTGTATTTCAACTGATTAAATTAGAAGAAAAACTGGAAAAACTGAGGTGTTCTAAAACTTTTGACCGGTAGTGTAAATTCACAAAGATAAGCATATAATGTTTTTTTAAAATAGAGTTTGTGAATGTCCACACCATATATTCACAACACGTTTCCTTAATCACTCCAATCTCTTCATACTTCCTTACCAGAAGTCACAGATGGCTTCAAACTAAATGCATTTCTTGCCCAGTAGGAGAGGACTAAGAAGAGTCACAATGTGCCTGGTGACAGTGCCAATGCTTATGACTATGACCTTCTACCTTAGGATCTCTGGACATGGGAAAACTATCCCTTAAAATGGTGGCCCTATACTCTACGTTATATATTGTCAGACACGTGTGTATGGAAAGCAGCTAAAGGGCCTGAATGAGGGTAATTCCACTCCAAACCAGGGGGAGGCGGAGTGCACTTATCCTTTCTCTCTTTCCACTGCAGACTGGTTATGGGAAATTCCGCCTTGCCCCGATAACGCCACTTTCTGGTTCTGGCCCTGATGATGTCACTTCCTGTACTCTCCCTTAAAACCGCCATCTTTGCCTCATCAAGTCAGTTCTGTTTTTGACTCAAACATGTATACATCTGTACACACAATTCAATATTCTGCAGCCTGAAATAATTATACAGGTGGCTGCCCATATAATCACGGATCTTGACTTTGCTGACGATGCTGTGATTTTCGCAGAGTCAATGGCGGCTCTGATTGGGGCGCTCAAGAGTTTGAGCAAGGAGTCTCAGTGTCTGGCCTTACGAGTTTCCTGGATATAAACCAAGATCCAGGCCTTTAATGACCTCTTGGGCACAGCCATCAGCAGTGTGTCTGTTTGCGGAGAGAGTGTCGACCTCATCAAGAGGTTTACTTACCTTGGCAGTGACATTCATGTCTCTGGTGACTCTTCCTATGAAGTTAATAGTCAGATTGGAAAGGCATGGGGTGGGTCATGAGGTCGCTGGAAAGGGGTGTATGGCGGTCCTGATGTCTATGCAAAAGGACAGAGGTCCAAGTCTTTAGAGAACTGGTGCTTACTGTCTTGCTATAGGGTTGCGAGACATGGACACTATCCAGTGACCTGAGATGAAGGCTGGACTCCTTTGGTACTGTGTGTCTCTCCAGAAAATCCTTGGGTACCATTGGTTTAACCTTGTATTGAATGAGTGGTTGCTTATGGAGTCCCAAATGAGGCACATTACCTGCATTGTGAGGGAGCGTCAGTTATGGCACTATGGCCATGTGGTGCATTTCCCCGAGGGTGACCCAGCTCGTAAGATCCTCATTGTTGGGGACCCAAGTGGCTGGACCAGACCAAGGGGTCGCCCACGTAACACTTGGCGCGGCAGATAGAGGGTCATTACCGGAGGGTGGGACTGGACTGAGTGTCTGCCTAGGGGGTTGCCAACTGGGATCCGGAGTTGTTTCGTCGTGCAGTGGGTGCGGCACGTACCATACCAGTGCATGCTCCTCAGCTTGACTTGCTGCCCCAAATCTTTTTGTGACTCTTTTGTCTCATTTTTGACAATATACAGTACATAAATAATGTAGAGTATAGGGCCACCATGTACATATATATTTTTTTTTTTACTTTTTTTTCACAAATATAATGAAATAGACACATTAAGCAGTTAATTCAAAAACTTAATTGTCTTACATTTTAAAAGATGATTTCTTTTTGTCAAATTCTGTAGAAAATAAGCTGGATCTTCATTGCCTAATAAATAAAAAAACAAACAAATAAATAAATAGGATTGCAATTCAAGTAATGATGTTGAAAAACGAGGCACAATTTGTTCTTCAGCATGATATAATCAACACAATTCTTGTCAAACTATTACCCCATATCCAGATTAAAATTACTAGTGTGTCACACCTTTAGATTTCAAAAACTCCCAGCCACTGCTTTCTTCCAGGTTCTTCTTTAACTCTGACAGTTCCCCCCGTAATGTTTCTGGAAGCAAATTTCTGTTGACCGTTAAGATGGGTTCAACATCATCTTCAGGATGGATGATGACAGGCTGGAACTTCTACAGGAGTGAGCAGAAGAAAGTTTAACATTAGAGAAATGAAAGTGGGAAAGAAAGACTAGGACATCCTCCGAATATCCTGTACCACTGCTAGAGCACAACTCACAGACTGCCATCCTTGAACAACGGATGTTTTGGATGTGTTGAGCTAAATAAAGCGTAATAACTGTTTTTCTTTAAGAAAGACTTGTTTGGTGTACTTTCGTCACATAAGAAACACTACGTAAAATGAGAACCCTGGCGTTCACACATCTTCATTATTGCACTAAGGACACAATATTTCATGAATCATAGATGCTGGAAGGGCGATTTCGGGATATCTGAAGCAAGTCTAAGAAGATACAAACTGCATCTTCTTTAGGATAAGTAATTCACATAACTAAAGCGTTATCAACTAAAAGTGAGAATTGTCAAAGACCCCAAGATAAAATATTAGCTCAATATTTGGATCATGATATTACAATATTGTGATTTTACACTTTAAAATAATACATATTTTGATTCTAGTCTAGAATGTGATCTCCAGATGAGAGACAAAATTCTGTCTTTAGTGGATGAGTTCAAGTATCTCGGGGTCTTGTTTGCGATTGATGAAAAAAGGGTATGTGAGATCAACAAGTAGAGTGGAGAGGCAGCAGCAGTTCTGCGTGAGTTGTACTGGTCTATGGTGGTGAAGTGTAAGCGGGGTCTAAAGACAAAACTCTTGGCTTACTGTTTAATCTACATCCCTGCCCTCACTTATAGTGCCCTACGTAATGACTGGGACAAAGACACATTTATCCTCAAAGTTTAAAATAAATCAAACAATTCAGACATAACTAAAGTGCACATTGCAGACTTTAATTTAAGAGCATTTGCATACATTTCGGTCACACCATGTAGAAATGACATCACTTTTTCTTCATGGTTCCCCGTTTCTGGTCACCATAGTGTTTAGGACTTGGCAATAGCAGGTCTACTGCTTGAAATCTGCAATTTATGGACATCACCAGGTGCTGAGGATCTTCTCTGGTGAGGCTCTGCCAAGCCTGTAATGCAGCCAACTTTGGCTCCTGCTTGTTTTGGACGCTTGTCTTCAGCATATGGAAGGCCTGCTCAACTAAATTTAAATCAGATGAATGGCTTGGCCATTCAAGAAGTTTCCATTTTTTAGCTTTGAAAAACTCCTGTGTTGCCTTAGCAGTAGGTTTGGATCATCATCTTGTTGTAGGATGAAGAGCCGTCCAATGCGTCTGGAGCCATTTACTGGAACTTGAGCAGATGAGATGTTTCTGTACACCTCACAATTCATTGTACCACTCATATACTGTATGAATGATATAGTGCAATAAAAAATATTGCAACCACAAACACATTTGAGATTTCCTTATGTAATGTTTCACAATAATATGAAGTCTAGGCTGAAAACCAAAGGCAGTGGAGCTATTACTGTTGAATATTTAGTCAACCTAATCGATATCTTCTTTTAAGACTCTTTAAAACAGGGGACCCCAACTCCAGTCCTGGAGGGCCACAGTGGCAACAGGTTTTCATTCTAACCTTTTTCTTAATTGGTTCACCAGTTTTTGATGCTAATTAACTCCTTTTGCTTTCATTTTAATGGCCTTGATTTGTAAGATTTGTTCTCCTGAATTTCTTCACCGTTCCTTTGAATTGCTTTGTTTCTTTCCTTAAACAGAACTCAAATGTGAAGTGAGGGAGCCAACAGAAGAGCAACTAAATCAGGGCCTCAAACTCCAACTAGTTGCTTAATTAGGTGATGATTCTTGTTAATTAAACCTGTTCTTTAATTTCATGGCTTGTAGCTGCACTCATTGTGTAATAGCAGACATTTCTAAAATTTTTGATTTTTCTTTACTTTTCTAAGAGCGCTGGTCAAATGTTTTTGGGTCCTGAGCAGATCAACATTCCTGAGACCTTCATCTTTCTTTATTTTCAGATATTGTATGATGGACACAGTTTGCTGGTCACGTTTTGACTCACTTTATATCTTATTATTGTTTGGCTGCTAATTAAGGAAAAGAAACCATTGAGGGGTCTGAGTCTTCAAGATCAAGTCAATTAAATTGAATTCAAAAAAAGTTCATTAGGAGCAAAAACAGGTCACTAATTAAGAAAAGGGTTAGAATGAAAACCTGCAGCCACTGGACCCCTGCTTTAAAACATATTATACAGTAAATACCAATAAAAATAGTGAATGTATAATCTAACTGGTTATTTCCTACTGTTTATTTTCATGAATTGGTAGCCTAAAGTAGTTGGTGTCAGTACTACACGTCCAGTGTCCCAAGTTCAAATCCCAACCCTATCTGGTGTCTGACCATTCCAGCTTTCCTCCCACATCACAGAACTGTCCATATTAGGCTAATTGGGTGCAGGATTGGACCCTGTGATGGTCTGTCCATGTCCATTGCTCATTCCTATCATTAACTTGAATTGAGATACTGTACATTGTCAGCCCCTGTGACACTGAATCACATTAAGAAGGAGCAAAAACATGTTCTTTTTACACACCATTCTTAAAATCTACATTCATATTTGTGATTCAGTTTTATTTTTTAAGACATAATTATTCAACTATCACACTTTCATGTTAGAATTAGAATTATACGAATTTCTGACGCTTCATTTCATCTAGTCAATCATAAAATTATTTCATGTGAAGCACATTGTGAAACAGGCTGAAGTGATATTTCGACACTGCAGTTCTTAGTAGTTATTTTTAAAATTCACTCTGAAGCAGCAATATTACCTGTAGGAAGTGAATGTGGTCGTCCATCTCAGAGAACTCAACCAGTTCAGTGTCTCTCCTCACCAGCTCCTCAATCTCCTCCTCTAGTTGCTTTATGACCTTTTCAGCCTTCATCACCTCCCTCTGCTCGTGGTCTCTGATCACCTCGGTCACCTCGGACCTCAGCCTCTCAATGGACTGAAGCAGAGAAGCGAAGGTCTCGTCATTTTTCTGCTCTTCTGTCTCTGCAGAGCTCTGATCAGAAGAACACAGCAATTCTGTTAGGCCTTTACACGATATTGGAATTCGAAGGGACTTCCATGATACAACCCTGCCTCAGCCTCATGAATGGTGACAATAATGGGAGACGTTCAAAACGTTTCCGCACTTTTTTTACCTCTCTTTATTAAGAATTTCTAAAACGAATTACATCCATTTTCTACATAGTCACCACCTTTGCGATGCAATTTTCCCAGCCACATGACACTCTCAGACGCAACCAACCACTACTCCTCCCACCTTCACCATTTCCAATGAAAATATAAAACTGCGGAAACTTTTTGAACAGCCCTCATATATTCAACACAGAAGGTAGTATAGTTGCTCCTTATTTATTATTAACTAGCCATGCATACCCATCAAAAAACAGGTAATAGAATAAATGTAATAATATTGGATATCTCTTGCTATATACGTACCCACAGCATTCCTCCTATGCCTTTCCTCTTTTCTTTGTGCGTCTCAAGCTCTCTTGCCCGAGCGCATTACTGTAAAGCCTTTGCGCCATACGCTGTCATTTCAAGGCACCCAACTCGTCTCCTATCTGCTTTTTCAATACCATCAATGGTAGACAATTATCCATTGTGAAAACATTATTAGTATTCTTGCAAAACGTTGTTGAAGGCAACTCAGATTGTGCCTCATTAATATTTAGCAACCCAATGTTGTTTGGCAAGTGATTTGCTTGTTGTCATTGAAATAATAAGAATAGTTTGCATGTTCTCTTCTTGTCTGCGTGGGTTTCTTCCGGGTACTCTGGTTTCCTTCCACAGTCCAAAGACATGCAGGTGAGGTATATTAGAGGTCCTAAATTGTCCCTGGTGTGTGCTTGGTGTGTGTGTGTGCCCTGTGGTGGGCTGGCGCCCTGTCTGGGGTTTGTTTCCTGCCTTGTGCCCTGTGTTGGCTGGGATTGGCTCCAGCTAACCCCCGTGACCTTGTATTTAGGATATGGCGGTTTGGATAATGGATAGATAATAATACATTATATTGATATAATTCCTTTCCCATGTTTCATTATAACTCCCTTTTGTAAAAATAAAAAAAAAATTGTCACAATCATAAATTAACTTCTAAAGTATTGTGTCATCATCCCTGCTACTATGGCACCAATGCCAAAGTGACCAATCAGATTGCTCAGAGTGACTGGATATACACAGAAGCATTTTATTATGTAGTAGATGACTAACTGGTTGTTAAGGAAATTGTCTTCGTATTAGTCAGTTGTTTCTCTCTTGTCTAAACTTACAGCTTCCATGACACATGGACTGAGTATGCAAGCAGGAATTTTTTTTTTTTTCCTGACGCAAAACATTAATAAAACACTTTAAAAGATAAAGACCTGAGAATTAAACTTCACTGTAGTTTCATCTTTTAGTTTGTTTATTCAGTTAGCATTGATTTCATGTAATCATTCATTAATCCTTTTTAGAACCTACTTTTTCCAGCCCCTGGCCACAGGACACTATGGGCACAAGGCAGAAATCAGTCCTGCTGTAGATGTCACTCCATCGCAGGGCACACTTTCTTATATGATCACACCAGGCCACCACCACAGTGCATTAAATCCTACAATTTCTTATCGCCCCATGCAGAGACTCGGTTATCTATGGACACAACTACCGGTCGAACAGCTCATCTGATTCTTAGCCTTGACATGTTGAACCACTCCAGTCCAATCTTCTGGGTTTGGTTGTACTGCAAGTCAGGTGCTGGGGTGTGAAGAATCACCTCAGTCAAAGTGGCCAGCAACAATAGATGTCACCTGGGTACCCATCACCGTTTTATTAAATGATAACATTATCATGCCAATTTAATCCAAATCAGGGTAACACAGCACTGGGCACAAGGCAGAAGACAGTCCTGAGTG
>NW_024382358.1:0-16828 GCF_016835505.1 Polypterus senegalus
CGACCTCCGAAATACATCCCAAATATTATTACCGAGCCTCCCATTCATCAGTGTAAGCATATTTTTAATATATATATATAAAATATTATAATTAATATATAATTATTAATGTAGCCACAATCCTGCCGACTACGCCATTATGTTTCCTGCAGAGGCATTAGCTCTCTTGGAAATGTGTTCTTTTAATATTGTGGCTTATTAAATAATTAAACAATATCATAATATACTAGAAAAGGCGATATCCCTCCCATAGTGATTACGGCGGTAAAAAAAATCACATGAGACAAAATATCTTTAGCTTACATTTACTAACGTTTTACGCGGTTACAGACGGGGAGGCATATGGACAGACTTTTATCCAGGTGGGAATCTGGATCAACACAGTCAGCCATTTTCTCCGTCCCTACGCTGGGAGGTTTTTACGAGCTTTGTCGATTCCGCCTCGAAGGGTCTGGCCACTGTCCAGACCTTTTATAATGGTTCTTGCTTCATTTGCTGGTCTTCTCTGTCTCCAAACAAGGGCTGAATTCCTCTTCCCCAAAATACAGACATATCATAGTGCTTATATGCCGATTCTCATTCTCCCAATAAGGAAAGGAGATTTGTGCTGATAGAGGACAGAAATACCCTAACCTGTGTTTAAGCTGACTATACAAGCCTCCAGTTGTCTTAGGCTATCGAATCCAATGCTTGGCTAGCACTTCTAACTGCTGAGCCCCTGTGTGCCACAGTTAACATGCACATGTGAATAAAACTCATAACAGTATTGTCCGGATATAGTGACATAAAGAAACATGTAGTATAACAGCCTTTCACTGAGTATCACAGGTCAGTCTGTAAAAACTAACAGCAGTGCTGAAGATCACAAATATCAGCAGCTTGGGCCGCACTGCTGACTGTCTGTGTGTGTCGGTGGTAACCAGTTACTTGTTTAAAACACACAGTGATGATTAAAGAGTCCCCTGGGGTTCATTAAGAGTGACAAATAACAGCAGCTGACGATAATGAGATGGCAGAGAGGCTGCTGTAATCCCTTTAGAGACTATTTAAATATCACCTGCAGACGCCTGTGGTCAGGTACAACAGTCTTAGCATATCTGTGGGCAAACATGGAATTACTGAGGGAAATGAAATGAAATTTAAGAAGAGGAAGATTGATTACTGCTTTCCTAATAGTAATGTGTCTTGTCTGAAATTAATTTATGATAAAGAAATCTATGTATTTTTAATATTTTCTTTGTTCTTTTGATTTCAGTGACTATCTTTGGAAATCTTTTTTTTTGTCATTTCTATCTCTCATTTCTTGCAGCTCCACATGCCGACTAAATGTCTGCTCCTTTCACTTGCAGCAACTGATTTCTTGGTGGGTTTCTTGTGTAGCCCTTTACTTTGATTATTCAGATTGAAATCTGCTGGTTTTTTGGGGTCATTTACTGTTGTGTCTATCAGATAACATATTTGGTGTGGCCATTGTTACTCATTTGGTGTTAATATCAATTGATCAACAACAACAGCCACCTTTATTTCTAGAGCACATTTTCATACAAATAATGTAGCTCAAAGTGTTTTACATGATGAAGAAAGAGAAAAATGGACAAAGTAAGAATTAAAATAAGACAGCACTCATTAACATCGAATAAAAGTAAGGTCCAAATGCCAGGGAGGACAGAAAAAACAAAAACAAAAAAAACTCCAGATTGCTGGAGAGACAAAATAAAATCTGCAGGGGGTCCAGGCCATGAGACCGCCAGCCCCCTCTAGGCATTCTACCTGACATAAATGATGAGTCCTCTTTGTATTCAGGGTTCTCATGGAAGGACTTGATGATGGCGGTCACGTGGACTTCTGGCCTTTAATCCATCAATGCAGGGACATCATGGTGCCTTGATTAGGTGGTGGTGGCGCAGATGACCACCACAGAAAAAGAACAGAAGAGAGTAGGGGTTAGTACGGATTTTGGAGCCACCAGGAATAGTAATGATACATCAATTCTGAATGACACAGGTAACCAGTGTAGTGACATCAAAACTGGAGAAATGTGTTCGGATTTTCTTTTCCTAGTTAGGATTCTAGCAGCTGCATTCTACACTTGTTGCAATCGATTGTTGTCTTATTTGGGTAGTCCTGAGAGGAGTGTGTTACAGTAATCTAGTCGAGTGAAAACAAAAGTGTGAACTAATTGTTCAGCATCTTTCAATGATTTAAGAGGTCTAACTTTTGCTATATTTCTTAAGTGAAAAAATGCTATCCTAGTGGTCTGATTAATATGCGATTTACACATCAACACAGTCAGCAGTTACCCCTAAATTCTTTACTTCTGTTATGACTTTTAATCCTAATACATCAAGTTTAATTCTAATAACTTCATTATAGCCATTATTGCCAATCACTAAAATTTCAAACTAAATTTTCTCTTTATTTACTGTAGCTTGAGAAAATTACTACTCATCCATTTAGAAACACAAGGAAGACATTGGGGTCATCAGGTACATAAGTACAGCTGTGTGTCATCAGCATAGCTGTGGTAGCTCACGTTATGTCTGAGATAATCTGACCTAACAGAAGCATGTAAATCGAAAAGAGCAGCAGACCCAAGACAGAGCCTTGTGGAACTCCATATTGGATATCCTGTGTCTTTGAGTTGTAATTACCACAACTAACAAAGAATTTTCTCCCTGCCAGGTAGAAGTCAAACCAATTTAAGACCCTGCCAGAGAGGCCCACCCACTGACTACGGCGATTTCTAAGAATATTATGATCAATGGAAACACTCAGATCGAGGAGGATTAGACCAGATAAATGGCCTCTGTCTGCATTTACCCGCAAGTCATTTACTACTTTAACGAGTGTCGTTTCTGGGCTGTGATTAGTTCTAAAATCTGACTGAAATTTTTCAAGAATAGAAGATTTATTGAGGTGATCATTGAACTGCATAATGACTAGAATTTGACTTAAGAAAGGCAGGTTAGAAATGGATCTGAAATTTTCAAAAGCAGAGGGGTCGAGATTATTTTTCTTGAGTAGGGGTTTATCTACAGCAGTCTTAAGACAGTCTGAGAAGACCCCCGTATCTAATGACGAGTCACTACATTGGTGTTTGCAATCCATTCTTTTATGGTTCAAAAATAACTGTGAATATCACAAAGATCAGCATTGTATTGATGTCGTATTTATTTACTGTATATTTATGTTCATCTTTTTATATTTAGGTGATTTTGAAACAGGGATTTGTGAGCAAAGCTGTATAATATATAGATATGCATATTCAGCGATTGGTGTTTTAATATTATTTTCTATTGTCCCATATTCAGTAATGATATGTGCGTATACAAGAATATTCATAGTTGCCACAAGGCATTCTAAAGCCATTAAATGTTTGATTGAAAAGACGCAGTCGCTGGAGAGCAGCAATTCAAACACACCTAAAGCGTCTGAAACAAGAGCAGCAAAGACCCTCGGACTGGTGGTGGGCGTCTTTATCATCTGCGGGTTACCTCTCAGCTTGTTTGATTTTTGTGTTGCTGTTACTTCTTATATCTTACATGAAATAAGGAACTTCTTAATATTAGTCAGTGAGGTGAGCTTTGGAGTTAATCCAGTTATTTATGCTTTATTATCTTTGGTTCAGGAAAGAATCTAAAATAAACTTGAGTTTTAAAATATGTCACCCTGCTTCTTCAGTGATTCATTTATTGTAAGTTTTAAAACATAATGACAGTACACAGTAATATTTGGTGCTGACAATTTGTATTTAGGGCGGTGGCGCAGTGGTAGCGCTGCTGTCTCGAATTTAGGATACCCGGGTTCACTTCCCGGGTTCTCCCTGTATGGAATTTGCATGTTCTCCCTGTGTCTGCGTGGGTTTCCTCCCACAGTCCAAAGACATGCAGGTTAGGTGAATTGGCGATTCGAAATTGGCCCTAGTGTGTGCTTGTGTGTGTCCTGTGGTGGGTTGGCACCCTGCCCAGGATTGGTTCCTGCCTTGTGCCCTGTGTTGGCTGGGATTGGCTCCAGCAGACCCCTGTGACCCTGTGTTCGGATTCAACGGGTTGGAAAAGGGATCGATGAAATTTGTGTTTTACAGAATATGATGCATTTTATGTAATTATAATCAGCTTTCTCAACTTCTAGAAGTTTCTTCTTTTGTTTCTTATATTATTATTATTGTTATCAGTGTATTCTGATTGTGTTTCTTACTGCACATCAATATTCTTTATATGAATTGAGTTTAATTCTTAAAATGTCTGATAATCAGCCCCATAATAAACCAACAGGACTGCTAAGCACTGCTGTGACTTCTGCTCTGCTCTGTCAGATTGTGTCTGTAAATCGTCTGACTTGTCGGTGAGTTGATTTGTTATAAATGACGTTGAAATCCCCGCCGATGTTCCCCTGGCACAAGTCACTCTCGGTGGGTTACTGCCCAGTGCTGCCAGTCGACACAGCCGCTTATTTGAAAAATGAGATTAGAAAATGGAAGGAAGAACACGACAACAAAGGAAATCGGTGAAATGATGAGGCCCCTGGTAATGTAAAATTATTGAATAGGAAACTCCTTTATTTATCATCACAGCGATGCTTTCAAGTTAGAGTTTTTAATTTAGGGTCTTGATTCTTTAGTTGTATTTTATGAATCTGAGGCAGTGCTCTGACTATCGACTGAACATTCTAACTTTGGACTTTAATGCATTTGATTCAGTGATCTTATTTCAGGAGTGTTAACATGAAATGTCATTTTATATATTACCCCTCATCAAGGCTAATATCATACTTGATACTTTATTTCATATGTTTATACTTTGTTTTATGGTTTATTTCTTAATTTAAGTGTTATTATCATTATCCTTTGTATGATGCTGAAGCCATTTTGAGGCTAAAGTTCTCAAGTTCTCCTATCGGGTTGCCCTGAACTTCTTCATTTTTCAGCCCTGCCGTTTCTCTCAGTCGTTTATTCTTGTTATGTATGCTCAGATAAATATTGTGTAAGTTCACATGTCTTCCTTTTTATAGACACCTCACAAATTGTTCAGGATTTCTTTCTCTTTCATTTGTCAAATGGCTGCTGTGTTGTCGTAGAGCACAATGGCTCCTGCTACTTCATGCACAGAAAGTGTAAGAGAGTTAAAAATCTAACGACATGATACAGAGGTGTGTGCTCATTCGTGTGTTTTGATATTTTATTTCTTTGTAATGAATGTTTTAGTGAGGATTTGAACACAAGTGTCTTTAAGTGATTATTAACAAAGACCTGATGCTTCATATCCGTGTGTTTAGATAAACCTCAGCTTGTTGATTTCAAACACGTGAAAGTTCTTTGTGTCAAGTCGTGTCACTAATCCAGACAATGCTGTGACTGTCCACTCAGATCCTAAATTTGATTCAGCTCATCGTATTTCCTGATTGTGATGTCTGTTCAGGTGAAATGCCATTATATAAACACACACAGCTGAAGTCATTTTGTGTTAAATTCCTTGACTTTGCTCTCTGGTGTCAGTTCTCGTCTCAGGTTTCTCCAGTTTGCATTGAGTTTTATTTTATTGATTCCCCTGACGTCTCTTCTTTTCCCCTAACCACAGTCTGATAAGTTGCAGGTTACACAATCTGCTGCACTGATGAAGTTGTTGAAAGTGTCTCCCTTCCCAGAATTCTCTTTTCTGGCCTGGTGCACTAATATTGATTATCAATTTGTCTTTGTAGTGTTGATGCAACATACAAGGAGAGCACAAAAAGTAAAAAGATCAAATAAGAGACACTCTAACATGATTTTCTTTTGTTTTTTATCATGTTCTTTAAATTGTTAAAAGGGTTATAGAATAATTTATTTTTTTACCTTATTAATGCTGTATGATTTAACTGTAAGCGCACTTTCCATGGCGCAGCTCGTCTGCTCACAGAAGGAGGACGTGCGGCTGCTACAGGCAGAGGGCCATTTCATACTGCATGAATATTCATCTACATTTACATATGTCATATGCATGTTTTTAGGATTAGATTTGAAATAAGATTAAACTTACATTTCCCTTAATACAGAGTAACAAACATATTTGTAAATACATTGTATATAAGACTACTGTGTCTTTGCTTTGTGTTTCTGAAATATCACGTGTGGCTTTTGTTAGTGAAACACAGGCTTCCCAATGAGTCCAGTTTATTGGTGTCAGCACATGCAGGGTGTGATGTACTCCACACTAAAACATGTCATGCATCGTCTAACTTGTTACATTTTGCTTTGCCCTTTTAGACTGCGTGTTTTATCATAGAAGGGTTTTTGGGGTAACGTTTCCCAACAACATGAGATATTTTTATTTGCACCCCCATATTCTTTGTTATGTAGACCCTCACACACGTCCCCCATTTAACTTCATAATGACTTCAGCTTTGTGTGTATTTATATAAGAGCATTTCACTTGAACATACACCACAATCATGACATACGATGCACTGAATCGAATTTAGTATCTGATTGGCGAGTCACAGCATTGTTTGGGATTTGTGACACGACTTGAGAAAGAACTTAACGTGATTGAAATCAACATGCTGACTTTATCTGAACACACTGATATAATGCATCTGGTATTTGTGAATGATCACTTAAAAAGACACTTGTGTTCAAATCGTCACTAAAGCATTTCTTATAGATTTGGTCTCGTCCGTTACAGGAGATGAACGTCTGAAGCAGAACTCTGTTCACAGCGGTGTTCATTTTTCTCTTATTTTTATCATCCCGAGGTATCCTGTATTTACCGAACTCGAGGTGGTTCTATTATAGTATATGCAAGCATATATAAACATGAGCGGTAAGAAAGAAACAGAAAAGAAATCCAAAGCTACACCCAAGCCTAGACAGGCATCAAGTCCAAGTCCAACCTCAAGGTGCGGCCTTACAGAGACTGACCTGGGAAAGACAAGCGAAAGCACAGATTTCCTGGGACCCTGGGCCACTGCACTGTCTCCAGTCGAGAGCGAAAGTGGGAGCAAATGTGCAAGTGATGCAGGTCACGATAGCTCATCGATTCCAGAAGATCCACTGAAACTGGAAATTGCCTTGCCTTCCACGTTTTCATCTGCTCCTCATGAGTCAGGAGAATTGTCTGTAACAGGGCTTGTCACTTCACCTGTGGAGCACGAAGGCTGACACGATCTGTCTGAACTGAAGGTAATGATCGCTGAAATGGCCACGGCCACCGCTCATCACATAAAGGAGCTCAAGAAAGATATAAAGAAAGAAATAAAGGATATACTGAGGACAAATGAGAAGACAAACAAGAAGCTGTGACAGGCTATTAAAGGCTATTCATCACTGCCTATTTTTCAGATATTCTTCTACATTAGCCAATGTCTCCTCCTATTATTACTTTGGGAAATTTTTTGAGCTTTGACCCTCTAACAAAAATGGAGCTGACAGACTAAAATGACCACATGGACTGTGGATTACATTTTTAACTTTGATCGCAAGACAGAGAGGGTCTTGTGCAGGGTCTGCCAGCTCAGCACTTACCAGCCTGTTGATAACATCATCTCTCATGGCTTATCTCCACTGCTGAGAAACACACAGACCTCTCTTCTCAAACTCAATAACGTGGACTTTGTCACAATCACTCTTAGTATCTGCTTCTGCATGATATCATCGATAATCTCCTTTAGCTGAAGCTGAAATACTCCTACATCTCCTTGTCTTTGGCCTCTGGCCTGGCCCTGGAGTTTTATAATCTCCTGCCACCGCAGTTTACACATCATTGTAGGTCAAAGGTCAGGTGGCCACTATCTACACACGAAATCACATTCTGATAGGAAGAATACAGATGTGCAATCTGTCGAGGGGTCCAGGGTCCTCCTGGTCTCTTCTGTTTATTGTTAACATTCCTGACTCGTATCTAACTTGGGAGAAATAAAGAGCGGCTCCCACAATCTTCACCAAAGGAAACGTTTGGTCTGCTCATTTGAAAGGTGGGAAATGACGGGTAGGGTCTTAAATCCATCCATCCATTATCCAATCTACTATATCCCAACTGCAGGGTCACGGGGGTCTGCTGGAGAAAAGGGTCTTAAATCCAAAGTAAATTTTGGTTGTTAAAAAAATAAAAATTCTGATAATACAATTTATGTAATTGTTCTTTTCAAAACACTGAAACGGACATGACAAGATGAAACAGAATATTACATATAAATGATAGCAGTACTACAGTTAAATATTCTGTGAAAACATATACTGTATAAAGGGACAACATAATCTTTATTAACATTTTATGCACAAAGCCTTTAACACAGAAACACAAGTTTATGTCATTATGATTGAATGTCCAGCATCATCTTAACATTACTAACTCTGTAGTATCAGAGGCAAAGAAGAGGATGGGCAATAAATGTGACAATGTTCAAAATAAAAAAAAGAAAAGAATTATAAATCAGACGTCCACAACTGCATATAAACCCACAAAATTTGGAGAAAAATCGATTCACTAATTTTTTCACTAACTTTGTTCTCAAATTTAAAAAGGTGTGCAGACTCCCAGGACCACAATGCAACAAAAGGGGTGGATCTTTATGCAAATTTAGGATAGATAGATAGATAGATAGATAGATAGATAGATAGATAGATAGATATGCATACACAAAACTTGCTTTTTACGTTAAATCAACTAAATGTAACCGTGTATAGTAAACGTGGGCAAATACTATTAAAAAAGTGTGAATTGTGATAGAAATGAACTTAAGATACCTGAGTAAATTACACTTCTGTTATAAGGAAATCATTGAATTCTTTTGTTTCAACATAATTTAAAGATGTTAATGTGACATCTAGGAGAATTACGTCACTGTATCAGTAGAAAAAGCTGCATTACATAATACTTTTAGTTATATTAAATTAAATTAGTTAATAAAGTGGAATCAGGAAGATGTGTAAGTGATGGAGGGATTTCAGAGGTGGTCCTTTAAAAGATAAGGGGGCTGGAGAAGGGATGAAGATGGAGGACAGCTTGATCCACTAGTGAGTCCATTATCAGTTATGTCTGCTCCGAAGTGTCGCTGTGTGTGTGTGTGTGTGTGTGTGTGTCAGCTGACTTATTAAATAGATTCTAAATGTGAAGCTGCGTATTTGTTACGCACATCGTTTGAAATGCTTTCCATGAGCTGTCAGGTGATATGGTGGCGCAGTGGTTGGCACTGTTGCCCAGCAACAGGAAATGAAGGTTCAAACTTGCATATTCTCTGCATGGAGTAAAATAAACGTAAAGAAAAGTGTGACAATGCTTTAAATAATAGACGCTAAATAATAAAACTTGAGCAAGTATAAATGTACCTTATGAAATATGAGCTGTGACTGAAATATATTTGAAGGAATTTTAGTGAGTTTGGGAATATGTTTGGTTAAAGACAACGTGTGAAAATGTGTGGTGTTGTTTGAAATGATAAGGTAATTGATAAAGGAGTACAGAAATATATAGGTTTTAAATGTAAACTTCAAAATGAATATGATTAGGTCCAATGACACGTTAATCCTGACTTATATAAATGTGTCTGCCTTCTACCATAGAGTACTGGCCTCACTCAAATGGAGAAAAGTTCTTTTAGTAATGTTTAAAATAAATAATAATAAAATAAAATTAAAAAAAACATTCTATAGGATAGGAAGAAAGCTGCTGGTGATGAGCTGTGGCTTCCAGTCCAGGTAGCCGTCTACATATATATTAAGATACGCTGTAACTCACACAAAGGGTAGACTGTGCTTTATCTGCAGATCATCGCTCTGGAGAAGCATCTCATGATCAATATTATTAAGAAGAGCTCATTTTAAATATCAGAAAATGTTCTTTGACGTACTGTGTACTGGTGTGATGCACTAACTACCACGAGAGCATTAGTAAATATAAAATAGATTTTCAAAGATCAGGCATTTGAGACAGTGAGAGTTTGATTTCTTGTGCCATCACTCCTTGTTCACAAGTAATTTGAACATCTTAAATGTGACGTGGAGTGTTGTTGTTTGAATGACTTCATAGCTGATAATAGGATTTAACTTTATAATCTATAATTTGCTGCACGGTGGCACAGTGGGTAGCGCTGCTGCCTCGCAGTAAGGAGACCCGTCTGGGTTCACTTCCCGAGTTCTCCCTGCGTGGAGTCTGCATGTTCTCTCCGTGTCTGCGTGGGTTTCCTCCCACAGTCCAAAGACCGGCAGGTCAGGTGCATTGGCGATCCTAAATTGTCCCTAGTGTGTGCTTGGTGTGTGTGTGTGTGTGTGTGTGCCCTGCGGTGGGCTGGCACCCTGCCCGGGGTTTCTTTCCTGCCTTGCGCCCTGTGTTGGCTGGGATTGGCTCCAGCAGACCCCCGTGACCCTGTAGTTAGGATATAGTGGGTTGGATAATGGAAGGATGGATGGATCTATAATTTGATGCTCTAATGAAACATTCTGGACACTTTGAAACTGTAGACCATTGATAACAAATAAAGGACTAGGCACACATCTGAGCCAAGAGAGCTCATGTTTGTTAGCTAAGAAGGAAATCAAATAGTCGTTGACAATGTTTGTATCATCCTACATGGAGGTTATGGGGTTATGGGACACAAATCTGAGGTTTATAGGGGAAGACATGTAATGCCAGTACACTCTGAGGAGAAAGGACTTTGAGACGTGTTATTGTTTGACTTGATTTTCTGGCTATTGATTTATGTGATTTATCTCAGGTATTAAAGATTTGCACTGATTTCTGTTATTCCCCAAATTCAGCTACCAGAAATCTTTTCCTTCCTTTTAACCTTTAAGGGGGCACATATTCAGTATACACAGGCTTTATACAGATTAGACTTAGGGTTACAATAGGATATTAGTCCTTACTGTGTTAGTGGGACTTTATGAAGTCCTGAAGGGGGGGATGTGGAAGAATAATTTTAGGGTAACATAGCATTCATCTTTAAGAAATAGCACAAAGGGTTAATAAATGTCAGACACCAGAATATAATATAACAGCCTTTTATTTAATTTAAATCATTTGAGTGTAAACCGACGAGCCACCCAGAGTGAATGAGGGGCACACAGCGTCAGTGGGGGGATTTGAAGTCCAAAGCCTTAAAGGTTTTCTGATTATGTGATGAACTCCTTGGCATTGTGATCTGATGAATGAAGTGTGTGAATAGAGAGAGACAGGCGGCCCTCCTTGGTCACACTTGTAATAAGGTGCTTGTGCTCCTCTGGTCAGACTTCATGATGAAGAAGACTGACTGACGTTTTTCTCCTGCTGGTGTTTTTTTACCCAGTGTGGGGTGCCAGTCAATTTCTACCACAATATATCACAATAGTTTTGATTATTTACTGATAAAGACAGAGAAATAACAGCAAATCTCACATCCACCATCGTAGAATCACTAAAAACTGCTAAAGAGACAACTTGAACCACGATAATGAAATAAAGAAGAAAATGTCTGTATGAATATTTTATAGAAAAATACTTTAGTGCAGCAACCTGCTAGATGGGATAGCAGTGAGGATTATAAAGATGAAAAAATCAAAATCATGTAAAGGTGGTTTGAAAAAGAAGGAAGAACTTTATAACAATTATAAAAAATATTATTAAAAAGTGTGAATAGGTAGCAAGTTATTTTGATCCAAATGTAAATTAAAGGTTTAGGGTTTAAGTTTAGAGTTCATTTATTAAATGTTTCAGTTTCTCTGTTTTTCAGCACAATGCTGTTCTCTGAAGTATTAATTGTGTTCTCTATGAGGTGAGCAGCTGCGGCTAATGAGACTTCACAAATATTAACAAATGTCAGTCTAAAGCAGCAAATCCTACGTTTAATTGTGGACATCAAACCTCATTTGACCTTCTCAGTCGTCCATTTCAGTTCCTCACAGAACTGCAGATTAAAGTGCAGGAATAGGAAACATTAACTTCACAATAAAATGAAGAGTTTAGTTTGACACAAAACTAAAACAATAAAGGAACATTTCATAGAATTTGACTCTCAAACAAATCCCTACCCGCCTGACCAAAGCTGAACAGAATGTTGGCCGTCGTCTGAGCTCAGCTGTGCAGTTTTTAGTTGTGAAATCTGAAAGTCGGTGTAAATTGTAACTGCAGATGTTAAAAGATTTTTATATTTCCAGCTATTAGGTAAAATTCAGCACATTACTTAACAATTTATGATGAAATAAAGAATTTTGCCCCAAAATAATGGAAACAGAAATAATAATCATCTGCGGTGGGTTGGCGCCCTGCCCAGGATTGGTTCCTACCTTGTGCCCTGTGTTGGTGGGATTGGCTCCAGCAGACTTCATGACCTTAAGTTAGGATATAGCGGGTTGGAGAATAGCTGACTGGCAATAACCATTTTACAATGTAAAAAAAATAAAGTCACCAAGAAACTCTGAAGTGTTTTTATGAATTTCCAGGGGTCTCTTAAACTTTCACTTCTGTTTATTACACATTCAAATAAGAAGAAGTTTTATGAAAGTAATTGTGGTGAAATAAGTAATATTCATGTACAGTGTACACTTTACACCAATAGAGTACAATGTTAACAAAAACAGCCTTCACAACAATACAGTGAATATGAAATGATTGTATTGTTAAGGCATAATGTGCAAATAACTAAAAAAATGTAAGCACAGAAATTTATTAATTTTTTTTTATTTTCTTTAACATTTACAGTAAATTGAGCACTGAAGAAGCTGGACTAAATATTGTACACGTCAGGGTTATTTTCAGTGCTTTTCTGAACCAGGAATAAAGAAAAGCGTAAAGAATTGGATTAACTGCATAATTCACTTCACTGAACAATGCTAAGACATTCCTGATGATACGTGTGATTGCATTACTACTATCATCAAAAAAATTGAATATACAAGTAGGCAGCCAGCAGATAATAAAAGCCCCCACGACTACTCCTAATGTTTTTGCGGCTTTTCTTTCAGACGGTTTTGATATTTTACTGTCACTCAACTCCTCAGTTTGTCTCTTTTCTATCATACAGTTGATGGCTCTTGAATGGCTTCTTGCAACTACAAATATTCTTATATAGAAACCAATCATTAGTGAGAAAGGAATAAAAAATGCTATAAGTAAAGTAAAAACAGTCATGTTACCACAAAATACACCACAAAATCCCTCACACATTTCTGTTACAATTTTAGAAAAACCTAAAAATACGACTGTAATGAAAAGTGCAAACAGCCACACTGCAGCAATGCTGATCTTTGCAACAGTCAAAGTTATATTTGAGCTGTAAAAGAATGGATGGCAGACAGCAATGTAGCGATCAATGGATATTAAAACCACATTATATATCACAACTATACTGAGAATATCTGCAAGTGCCTGATATAAATAACAATAAATAACTCCATAGTACCAGCAAGTTTCAATTAGCATAGCCAAAGAAAAGGGCAAAACAAAGAAACCCACTAAGAAATCAGCCGCTGCGAGTGAAAGGATCAGAAGATTAGTCGGCGTGTGCAGCTGAAGAAAATGAGAAATAGAAATGATGACAAGAAGATTTCCAAAGACTGTCGATAAAAATAAAAGACATGAGAAAGTAGAATAAAGTCCATAAACTTCAGTTTCAACAATCAGTTTATAACAAGATGTATTACTGTGAGGATAACAACGGCCATGTTTCAGTCCATTCCACTCCATGTGTGTCCCCTGATGTCACTGAGCCGTCCTGCCTGCACACTGAGATGTTTATACACTGAGGACCTGCGACTGACTGCCATATTCTCTCGGCTGACGTAATTCACATGAGGTAACTCTCTGCTGTGTGTGCTTCACAAATTCTCTCAGGATGTTTGTTTGTTCATTTCAGTTCTTACTCACTAATGAGTTCATCAAATCTCAGATGTCTTCATTATATTTGTTTGTCAGGAGCCGCTCAGGGCTGCGGTGGTCTCTCCTCACAACTCCACAGTGGTCAGCTGCTGGCTCTCTGCAGTCTCCTTCTTCTTCTCCTCTGTCTGCTGTTTTTGTTTTTTTGTTCTCAGTCACTTTGACTTTCTTTCCTCATCACAGCGAGCAGCACATTAAATCAGCAGGTTCAGATGAGCTGAGGTTGTGCCCAGTGGTGGTCTGACACTCCATCCTGTGCTGTGCTGCTCAGAGCCCCTCTGACTCCTGCATGGAGTGTGCTGGACCACCCTGTGCTCATGAGAAACCCCCACACACACACACACACACACACACACACACACACACACACACACACATACAGTGTACAGTAACAGTTGTGTGTTTTTGTCTTTCCGACCCTCACATTAAATTCCAGACAGTATTCCCCCCGTTGCTCTCTGTCAGTCTGACGTTGTGCTGATTGTCTTTGTCTGATTTACTGGACGTCTTTCTTTTCTTAAATCCTCAAACACACAACACGCATTTCTCTGTGGCAGTGGCAGCTAAACTCTCTGATTTCCAATGCAGCTGCGCTCACTGATGTGCTTTTTATTTTGAAGACATTTGCTGTGTCACTAAGTTGTGTCGTGTTGTTGTCATTCCCTCAACATCATCACAGACAGTGAAGTGGTCCTCACCACACAAGAGTTCATACGTGACACACTGGTGGTCTGTTAATACAAACTTCATGTGAGTCCCCCTCGTCTCTCCTTGTGTCACTGAAGCACCTTGTAGTGTCACTTGTCACATAGTGCAATGCATTTTGGGTGACAGCAGGTTTTAGGTTCTAAAGCAGCTCTGCACAGGGAGCCCACCCATCATCAGACACTCACACGTTTTTGGTAATACACAATGGCAGGTCTGAAACTTGAAAGTACTGATTAGGAGAAAGACTTAAGTGTTATAATGGACTCATTCAGCAGCCATTAACACAGTTTAGAGAATGTCAGGTCATATAGCGCCCTGACGTGTACAGCAGATTTCCCAACAGTCAGTCCACAGGTCGGCATCAGTCCGTACAAAAATATTGCTGCCCAGAAAACAGCAGGTCAGCCCATTATATCCACCTTAATAAAAGTTTCAGTGTTCTGTTCATCCAGTTGCTTTTTCTCTGCCTTCCTAACAGACGGCACTTTGTAAACATTTTTAGTGTTAAAATGCATTGTATTTGTCATTCCAACAGATGGCGTATAACAAACATCAACACTGCTGGTACAAATCCTGTGCTAAATGGCGTATCACAGAGACACAGCAGTGGGGCAGACACACAGCACTGTAAATGTTAACACTTCATACATCTAACAGAGAGTAACTGCCAGACGGACAGAAATCAGCGTATCCACCGTAATAAAAGGACAAGAGTCTGTGTGTCTGTGTATCTGTGTCTCTGTCTGGTTGTCATGTCTCTGTAATTCCAACATATACAATACAATACAGTTTATTTTTGTATAGCCCAAAATCACACAGGAAGTGCCGCAATGGGCTTTAACAGGCCCTGCCTTTTGACAGCCCCCCAGCCTTGACTCTCTGAGAAGACAAGGAAAAACTCCCAATAAAAACCTTGTAGGGAAAAATGGAAGAAACCTCGGGAAAGGCAGTTCAAAGAGAGACCCCTTTCCAGGTAGGTTGGGCGTGCAGTGGGTGTCAAAAGTAGGGGGTCAATACAATACAATATACACAACAGAACAATTCCTTAAGACAGCATAATAATAAAAATTTTAGAAGTACGGTTTAACAGTAGATGATATGACATAATTAGGTTTGGATATTTTTAGAGTCCTGGAGACCTCATCCATCTAGCTGCATCTCCATTTGGCCATGCCACGGCTGAAACATTGCTCCGATGAAAGGACCCCTCTTTCCCATGATTCCTGTGATCCTCCATCAGGGATGACTTTACCTTTGGCAGGCAAACAACTTGGCAGGTGGGCCGTGGCACCAATGGCCACATTTGGGTACCGAGAAAAGAAACAGAATAGGTGAGGGTTAGTATTCAAATATAATTATTCATGTTACTTATGTTATAGTGCTAATGACTAACAACAGAGATGCAGTCTGTACAGTTAATCAGCAGCTCTAGTCAGGATATGCTAAACTGAAGTAGTGAGTCTTCAGCCGGGATTTAAAGGCTGAGACTGAAGGGGCATCTCTTATGGAAGCAGGAAGACCATTCCACAGTTTAGGGGTCCTGTAACTAAAAGCTCGACCTCCCACTGTTATTTTATTAATCCTTGGAATCCTAAACAGACCGGCATCTTGAGATCTTAATGTGCTCAGGTTTGTAAGTCATGATAAGTTCAGACAAGTAAGCGGACCTTGGCCGTTTAATGCTTTATATGTTAAAAGGAGGATTTTGAAATCTGCCCTGAACTTAACTGGGAGCCAGTGTAAAGATTTAAGAACTGGGGTTATGTGTTCATATTTTCTTGTTCTTGTAATAATTCTTGCAGCGGCATTTTGGATTAACTGGAGGCTGTATAGAGAACAGTTTGAACAGCCAGTGAACACCGCATTGCAGTAGTCAATCCTACTAGAGATAAATGCATGAATTAATTTCTCACAATCCTGTTTATTTAGAAAGCGCCTTAATTTCCTAATATTTTTAAGATGGAAAAACATGTTTTGGACAACTTTGTAATATGCTTTAAATGACATGCTAGAGTCAAAGATAACACCTAGATTGCGGGCTGATTCAGTAAAATTAATTGGGATTCCAAATGAGTTAAATGACGACAAAATATTGCTGTGATCAGCGTCATTCCCTCCAACAATTAACATCTCTGTTTTATCTGTATTTAAAGACAAGTAGTTCTCATTCATCCATTCCTTTAATTCACTAACACAACTAATTAAAGACAACATCGGAGAAACTTCATTTGATTTAAATGAAAGGTATAACTGGGTGTCATCTGCATACGAGTGAAAATTAACATTATGTTTCCTAATGA